>NC_069505.1:237156278-237234528 GCF_027579735.1 Bombina bombina | reverse complement strand
TCAGGACAGATCTTGGTAGTGGTTATATAATTTGAACTCTATTCTGCTTTATTATACAAGTGTATATATGCCAATATTTGGGTATCTCTTTGATAAAGCCGTAACTGGCGAAACGCGTCAGGGGGGTTGAGTGGGACAATGGGGTCCCACTAAAGTGTGATATATGTGTTTTAAATCAATCTATCTCTAATAGCGCATAATCAAACAAGTAATGGGAAATATAGCCAATATTGCGTGAATGTGTGTTAGCGTGTAAGGGGCAATCCTGACAAGAACCAAAATAGAATTCAGGGGTAACCTTATCTAAACGCACAATCCTAGTATAACTGTACCAGGGTCACAAAGGGGGCCCAATCAAGTAGAGGTACCGGGTGCTAACAAATTCTTAACCGAACCAAACTCTGTATTAGCGATAAACCGCCATACTCAGCTGTAGTGAAAACAGCGTAGAGCGGCAGTCAGGGAATATTATCATAAGTAATTTATAAAGACAGAGTACCGAAGATTCACACAAAAGTATAACTAATAGGCACTGTTACATATAAGCAATAGTTACTATTATGAGTATTGAGTGAAAACCGAACTCAGAGGTGAACTATATCGATAATCATAAAAATCTGAGTCCTCAACAAAGAAACAGATTTAAAGTGGTGTATAATTGTGACACTATAATTACACTTCAGAATTATAGAATATGTGCGATATAAGAGTAAAAACAAATAATAAAGTTTCTACTACAAAGATAATTAATGCCTGAATTTCGAGCAAAAATATAGAATCAGACTGTGGCAACACTGTGCACTTAAAGTAACACTGCAGTACCGTACCATAGGTGTGATATACAAACAACATAACAATTTAGATTATATGGACATAGAATCTGTATGCCCACCCGGGAACATACTCAAGATAAAGAATTAAAGCATTTTTGAGAGAGAGAAATCTCAGGTGGAAGCTGAAACTATAAATAAAAATAGTCCCCGAGTGCCTAACAAGGAAGGAGACTGAGAGATAGATATACAATAAGCCCACCATTGATAATAAACAGGAGATATATATAGAAAGAAAGACTGTGAACAGTAGGTCTGAGACAAAATTATTAGCCAAAATCCGGGCATATTGGTGTCTTTATTGAATCAAGTGTGCACAAAAAATACATGTAATAAAAATAAGGGATTATTCTATTTACAAAGAAAAAAACAGATTTAGTGTATATGCTTGCACAATTTATGTAAAATAGGAGTGGAACTTATAAAAATAATTCTGCATACAAGAGATACCCAAATATTGGCATATATACACTTGTATAATAAAGCAGAATAGAGTTCAAATTATATAACCACTACCAAGATCCACACATAAATGTGAATAAAACCTGATAACCCCTGCCATCACTCAGGCTTAAGCCCATCCAACTTCACGCTAATACAAGCCTCGGAAAATATAAGAGGCAGCTAAACACAACAGACACCCATTACAAGGTTTTGAGCAACCTGATTTGAGTAATATAACAAAGTACCGACTGATCTAACAAAATTATACATAAAAATATCAAAGACAGACGGTTACTTGAATAATTCAATAGCAACCAGAAATATTTGATACTAGCTATTCAGAGATAGAGATATTTTAATTTGTTCGTGTTCACCCATTCTTTTTAAAGTGGAAAATAAAAGTTAAATTTTAAAAGGTACTAGTGGCTCTACCCCAGTCTGGGCAGAGAGTGCTACACAGCATTTCTTTCCTGGGAAAACATCCCAATTTTTCTGCAAGTTCAGTATCAGATGCTAGCACCACTCCTCAAAAGGAATATAGAATAAAGATACTACAATTAAATACAGTATCTTAAAGCAATTGAAACCAGTGAGGAGCTTGCCTATATAGTGCCCTTGTTATCCTTGTGTGTCAAATATGACAATTAGTGTATACTGTATATTTATATCAGTATCTGTACATATTCTGTATAGTAGTGTCTATTACATACAGTTATATGGCAATTAGTAGTATATACTGTACAGTATATTTATATCAGTATCTGTACATGTTCTGTATAGTAGTGTCTATTACATGCAGTTATATGACAATTAGTGTATACTGTATATTTATATCAGTATCTGTACATATTCTGTATAGTAGTGTCTATTACATGCTGTTATATGTCAATTAGTGTATACTGTATATTTATATCAGTATCTGTACATATTCTGTATAGTAGTGTCTGTTACATGCAGTTATATGACAATTAGTATATACTGTATATTTATATCAGTATCTGTACATATTCTGTATAGTAGTGTCTATTACATGCAGTTATATGACAATTAGTGTATACTGTATATTTATATCAGTATCTGTACATATTCTGTATAGTAGTGTCTATTACATGCAGTTATATGTCAATTAGTGTATACTGTATATTTATATCAGTATCTGTACCTATTCTGTATAGTAGTGTCTATTACATACAGTTATATGACAATTAGTGTATACTGTATTATCTGTACATATTCTGTATAGTAGTGTCTATTACATGCAGTTATATGACAATTAGTGTATACTATATATTTATATCAGCATCTGTACATATTCTATATAGTAGTGTCTATTACATGCAGTTATATGACAATTAGTGTATACTGTATATTTATATCAGTATCTGTACATATTCTTTATAGTAGTGTCTATTACATGCAGTTACATGACATTTAGTGTATACTGTATATTTATATCAGTATCTGTACATATTCTGTACAGTAGTGTCTATTACATGCAGTTCTATAACAGTTAGTGTATAATGTCACTTTAAGAGTATATATAGATATCGGACACTTATATGGCAGCAATAGCTCTAGTTGGGATCGCTATTTCCTGCCATATAGTGCTGCAGACCTACCTAGGTATCTCTTCTTTCGCAAAGAAAATCATTTAAGATAGCAAATTTTATAATAGAAGAATAAATTGGGAAAAAAAATGTTATGCCCCGTCCGTATCAAAGACAAAACATTTTTGGGTTTCATATCCCTTTAAACCAAGTGCTGAAAATTAACACATAGTAAGACCAAGTTATTTGGAGCATTAGATGAAACCTTTAAGCTGTAGTTCCCAGTAATGCCAGCAGCGCTGCTACTTTATCGTGAGAAGGGCATGTAGTCCGAAGCGTTGTGTTTTCTATATCTAGAGTTATTGGTTTTACTGATTGAGCTCTGGCGCTGGGCTGGACAGCGGCGCTTATCTGTCTTGGTGCTGGATATTCACTGCGTTTTGGTTTAAAGGGACAGTCTACACTAAAAATGTTATGTGTAAAAGATAGATAACACCTTTACTAACCATTCCCCAGCTTTGCACAACCAACATTGTTACATTAATATACTTTATAACATTTAAACCTCTACTTTTCTGCCTGTTTCTAAGCCACTATAGACAGCCTATTATTGCATGTTATTTATTTGCTTTTCACAACAAGAGAGTGCTAGTTTATGTGAGCCATATACATAACATAATCAGGGAGCTGTCAGAAAATGCTTAGATACAAGGTAATGACAGAGTTAAAAAGTATATTAATATAACTGAGATAAGTAGCAGTCTGCAGAGGCTTAGATACAAGGTAATCACAGAGGTAAAAAGTATATTAATATAACTGAGCTAAGGAGCAGTCTGCAGAGGCTTAGATACAAGGTAATCACAGAGGTAAAAAGTATATTAATATAACTGAGATAAGGGGGCAATCTGCAGAGGCTTAGATACAAGGTAATCACAGAGGTAAAAAGTATATTAATATAAGTGAGATAAAGGGGCAGTCTGCAGAGGCTTAGATACAAGGTAATCACAGAGGTAAAAAGTATATTAATATAAGTGAGATAAAGGGGCAGTCTGCAGAGGCTTAGATACAAGGAAATCACAGAGGTAAAAAGTATATTAATATAATTGAGATAAGGGACAGTCTGCAGAGGCTTAGATACAGGGTAATCACAGAGGTAAAAAGTATATTAATATAACTGAGATAAAGGGGCAGTCTGCAGAGGCTTAGATACAAGGTGATCACAGAGGTAAAAAGTATATTAATATAACTGAGATAAGGGGCAGTCTGCAGAGGCTTAGATACAAGGTAATCACAGAGGTAAAAAGTATATTAATATAACTGAGATAAGGAGCAGTCTGCAGAGGCTTAGATACAAGCTAATCACAGAGGTAAAAAGTATATTAATATAACTGAGATAAGAGCCAGCATGCAGAGGCTTAGATACAAGCTAATCACAGAGGTAAAAAGTATATTAATATAACTGAGATAAGAGCCAGCATGCAGAGGCTTAGATACAAGGTAATCACAGAGGTAAAAAGTATATTAATATAACAGTGTTGGTTTTGCAAAACTGGGGAATGGGTAATAAAGGGATTATCTATCTTTTAAAAAAATAACAATTCTGTTGTAGACTGTCCCTTTAAGCTGTAGCTGCCAGTTCTCTGTTGTGACAAATTCTGACCCTTACAGTACGTATAGCACAGAGGGCAGAGTCCATTTGTCTTACGCTTTTTCTTATGAAATATTCGGTAAAACTGTACATCTTTATATAAATTTATTTATTTTCTTTCAGCTTTTAAAGATGGATCACAGAAAGATTTGTTAAACCTTACAGGGACGATTCCTATGAAGTTTCAGGGTAACTATGAAAACTTAATGTTGCAGAAAACGTATGGAAACAAAAGTATGCTCAGACTTCTTGGCACGGGACAATTTGTTGAGGCGCCAGGATGCTTTGTATTTTGAGTCACTGACATATTTATTTATATTTTAAATATTCAAAATGAGACTGTGTTTTAAAGGGACATAAAACCCATTTTTGCTTTCATGATTCCGATAGAACATAGCATTTTAAACAACTATGAAATTTGTTATTTTCTCTTTGTATCCTTTGTTGAAAAGCATACATAGGTAGGCCCACAAGCTGCTGATTGGTGGCTGCTCAAATATGCCTCATGTTATTGGCTCACTCGATGTGTTCAGCTAGTTCCCAGTAGTTCATTGCTGCTTTTTCAACAAAGGATATCAAGAAAATTAGATAATAAAAGTAAATTGGAATTTTTTTTAAATTGTATTCTTTACATTAATTATGAAAGAAAGATTTTGGGCTTCGTGTCCCTATTAATGATATCAAAAACAACTTATACAACACAAATACAATTGTGATGGTTTAAAACTTGAGATTTTAAATGAAATGGCAACATGAACCAAGTCCTTACTCATGTGTATTGAGCTGATACTTCGTGTCCTTTGTTGATCATCAGGAAACTTGTACAACATACCCATATGTCTCTGGATCCTAGACTCCCACCCGTTTGCTCCACCTCTCTGTTTCCTGAAGCCAACTGAAAATATGGGCATTCGAGTTGGGAAACACATAGACGTAGAAGGAAGGATATATCTTCTTTACCTACAGAACTGGAGTCACGTAAGCATGTGCTATTCTTTATTAATATGTTTTGAGGTTTTAGCGAAATGTAACAATAATGTAGACTTGAGAGACACTAAAGATATTCTCAAAAACCAGTAAATGAGTTAAATGAAACCTTTTTTTAAATAAAAAAACTCCAGTCAACTATAAAGTGTCTCACTTCAACTAAAACACGTAATATCAAGGAGGTCAGACTAGCAAATACCAGACCACTTATTGGACCACTTATAATGACGCCCAAACAAATAAGGAAAAACAAAATGTATGCTTACCAGATGAATTCCTTTCTTCCCTGGCAGGGAGAGTCCACGACTTCATTTATTACTGTTGGGAATATTAACATCTGGCCACCAGGAAGAGGCAAAGACACCCCAGCCAAAGGCTATAAATATCCCTCCCACAGGAAAAGCAGGAGAAACATTAGGTTATTGAGGTGCCAGAAGAAAAAATAAAGGGAAGCCGCATACAAATATTATGGGAGGGGTCGTGGACTCTCCCTTCCAGAAACGAAAGGAATTTATCTGGTAAGCATTAATTTCTTTTACAAGATACGATGAGTCCACGGATTTCATCCTTGTGGGATATCGCCTCCTAGTCAGCAGGAGGAGGCAAAGAGCACCACAGCAGAGCTGTATATATAGCTCCTCCCTTCCCTCCCACTCCAGTCATTCTCTTTGCCTGTGTTAGTGATAGGAAGAGGTAAAGTGGGGTGTTAGTTTAGATTCTTCAATCAAGAGTTTATTATTTTTAAAATGGTACCAAAGTGTGCTATTTTTCTATAGGGTGTAGCCGTATTCCTTGTCAGCCTCTAGAGTAGAGCTACAGGTGGCTTTAAAGCAATGGGAACTGGTGGGGTTTTACCCACACTGTGCCTCCCATACTAGTGCTGCCCTTTGTATACTGATCGGTCTTAGCAGATATTAACTAAGGCCCCTTTGTGTCCACAGAGCTGCTGGAGGGAGAAGACCTCTTGATCCTGTGGACCTTCTCATGCTGTTAATCAGCACTGAGGTAAGTGCAGTCTTTTATTTTCTGGGACACTGGCTAACTCAGAAGGGACTGTGTCATTATAAGCTGTTGGAACATGAGCCCTGGCAACAAGTAAAAGGGCTGTTCTGTAACTATGTGTGTGTGTCACAAGAGGGGGTTACATTAGAGGTTAATGTTATACCTATTGTGATCCTACGTATGGGGCTTAATACAGGAGCTGAAAACATAGCTGCAGTGTGAATGCTTAGGGCTATGGTGCCTCTGTGTTAGACGCTGGAGTGATTACCGGAGTTCTTGCATAGGACTTCGGTTTACAGCTGCATGTTTTTTTTTGGTCTGTGTTACTTTCAGACTGTAGCAGGGGTTAAGAACCGGCTTTTTATTGCCGCGCGGTGAACTTCACAGAATATAGAAGTTCTTTGCCGCGCGGAGTTACGGCCGATGCAGCGTCCACGATGGGCGGGACTTGCTTTGGGGCGCTGTTAGGATGCTGGATAGACTAAACTCACGCCAAGACCGCATGGTTACTAGTGCACATGAGCGGTCTTAAGCATTTTCTGTCAGATTCCTCCGGTTCCTTGTCGAGTGTGGTCGGAAGACTGTGGGGGCAGGTAGGGGCCTCAGCAGAGCTGTGGCGAGGTGCTGAAATAAATTCTAAACAGACTGTTTTTGATTGTTGCTTTTTTCACATCATTGATACATATTTAAAGGCACAGTAGCTGCCCGGTTTCATATAATCTGTGCTTGTTAACCCTTTCAGGCTCTGACAGTTTATGCCTGTTTATTTTTTAAAGGTTTAAAATAATCTGTGCTGCTGTTTTTTTCTATGCAATTAGGTACAAATTTAGTGCAAATTTTTTCAGACCAAATTGCTTCTTGCTTTCTTTTCTAATGGATGCAGACGATATCCAAACTGTAGCATTTTCAATGTGTTTGGATGCCACTGTGGAACCCCCTGCTCCTTTTTGTCCCTCATGTATTGAGAGGGCCTTGCATTTTAGAGACAAGATTGTTTTTGACAAATCAGTGACTAAGTTGAATGCTTCTCAAGAGTCTACAGATGAGATGCAGAGCATTCCGCAGCTTTCTCCCCAAGCGTCACAGCCCTTATCCCCCGCTCAAGCGGGACCTTGTACTTCTCCAGTATCTGCAGCTTTTACATTAAAAGGCATAGCTGCAGTGATGTCCTCTACTCTTTCTGATGCGTTAGCTAATATCGCACGGCAAGCGTTCAAGACAGGACAATTATGTAGTAAATTCTGCCTCTGATTCTATGATGGCGATTACGGACGTACCCTCCCGGGGATCTGAGTTGGAGAGTACTGCGGTACTTTCAGAAGGTTAACTGTCTGACTCAGGGAGTGTCTTACCTCTGACTGACTCTGACATAGTTTCTTTCAGGTTTAAACTTGAGCACCTCCGTTTACTACTGAGGTAGGTGTTAGTTACTCTGGATGATTGTGACTCTATAGTGGTCCCTCCAGAGAAATTGAGTAAGTTGGACAGATATTTGGAAGTCCCATCTTATTCGGATGTCTTTCCAGTCCCCAAGAGGACTTCAGAGATTATTGCAAAAGACTGGGAGAGACCAGATATTCCATTCTCTCCTCCTATAGCCGACACTATTAGAGATTCCTGGCAGACGGTCCCTAAAGTTGAGTGTGCTGTTTCTACTATGGCCAAGCGTACTACTATTCCTATTGAGGATAGTTGTGCGTTTTTAAGGACCCTATGGATAAGAAATTGGATTGTCTGCTTAAGAAAATTTACATTCATCAAGGATTCCTGTTGCAACCTGCGGCTTGCATTGTCACAGTCACCACTGTGGCTGCTTATTGGTTTGATGCTCTGGAAGAGTCTCTTAAGACTGAGACTCCTTTGGAAGAGATACCGAATCGAAATAAAGCTCTTAAGTTAGCTAATTTGTTTATTATGGATGCTTCCCTGCAGATTACTAAATTGGCGGCTAAGACTTCAGGGTTTGCCATCTTAGCTTGCAGAGCTTTATGGTTAAAATCTTGGTCTGCGGATGTGTCATCCAAATCTAAGCTTTTGGCTATTCCTTACAAGGGGAAAACCCTATTCGGGCCTGACTTGAAGGAGATCATTTCTGACATAACGGGAGGAAAGGGTCATCTCCTCCCTCAGGATAAAAAGTCCAAATAGAGAGGGCGACAGAGTAATTTTCATGCCTTTCAAAATTTCAAGGGAGTTCCCTCTTCCTCTTCCGCTAAACAGGAAGAGAATTATTCACAAACCAAGTCCACTTTGAGACCCAACCAGTCCTGGAACAAGGGTAAACAATCCAAGAAGCCTGCTGCTGCCACAAAGTCAGCATGAAGGGTCGGCCCCCGATCCGGGACCGGATCTGGTGGGGGGCAGACTTTCTCTCTTCATCCAGGCCTGGATAAGAGATGTTCAGGATCCCTGGACACTGGAAATTGTGTCTCAGGGATATCAGTTGGAGTTCAGAAACTTCTCCCAGGGGAAGGTTTCTTCTTTCAAGATTATCTGCAAACCAGGTAAAAAGAGAGGCGTTCTTACGTTGTGTAGGAGACCTTGCTTCCATGGGAGTAATACGTCCTGTCCCAGTACAGGAACAGGGTCAGGGGTTTTATTCCAATCTTTTTGTAGTTCCCAAAAAAGAGGGAACGTTCCGACCTATTCTAGACCTCAAAAGTCTATACAAGTTCCTCAGAGTTCCATCCTTCAAGATGGAACTATCCATACTATTCTTCCATTGATCCAGGAGGGTCAATGTATGACTACCGTGGATCTAAAGGATGCATATCTACGTGTTCCTATCCACGAAGATCATCACAAGTTCCTCAGTTTTTCATTTTTGGACAAACATTTTCAGTTCATGGCTCTTCCTTTTGGTCTGGCCACGGCGCCCAAAATCTTCACAAAGGTTCTGGGGTCTCTGCTGGCGGTTCTCAGACTGCGGGGCATTGCAGTGGCGCCTTATCTGGACGATATTCTGATCCAGGCGTCGTCTTAGCTAACGAAGTCTCATACAGACATTGTTCTTTCCTTTCTAAGGACTCACGGGTGGAAGGTGAATATAGAAAAGAGTTTACTTGTTCCACAGACAAGGGTTCCTTTCTTGGGAACTCTAATCGACTCTCTATCCATTAAGATCTTTTTGACGTAAGTCAGAAAGTTAAAGGGACAGTCAACACCAGAATTTTTGTTGTTTAAAAAGAAAGATAATCCCTTTAGTACCCATTCCCCAGTTTTGCATATCCAACACAGTTATAATAATACACGTTTTACCTCTATAATTATCTTGTATCTAAGCCTCTGCTGACTGCCCCCTTATTTCAGTTCTTTTGACAGACATGCAGTTTAGCCAATCAGTGCTCACTCCTAGGTCACTTTACGTGCATGAGCTCAATGTTATCTATATGAAACATGTGAACTAATGCCCTCTAGTGGTCAAAATGTATTCAGATTAGAGGCAGTCGTCAAGGTCTAAGAAATTAGCATATGAACCTCCTAGGTTTAGTTTTCAACTAAGAATACCAAGTGAACAAAGAAAAATTGGTGATAAAAGTAAATTGGGAAGTTGTTTAAAATTGCATGCCCTATTTAAATCATGAAAGTTTTTTTTGGACTTGACTGTCCCTTTAAAGATTCTGAATACATGCCGAACCCTTCAGTCCAATCCTCGGCCGTCACTGGCTCAGTGCATGGAGGCAATTGGATTGATGTTAGCAGCAATGGACATCATTCCGTTTGCTCGTTTTCATCTCAGACCTCTGCAACTGTGCATGCTCAGGCAGTGGAATGGAGATTATA
This sequence comes from Bombina bombina, assembly GCF_027579735.1. Classification (NCBI taxonomy): domain Eukaryota; kingdom Metazoa; phylum Chordata; class Amphibia; order Anura; family Bombinatoridae; genus Bombina; species Bombina bombina. The sequence goes on along the minus strand of NC_069505.1, from coordinate 237,224,287 downwards.
CAAATTTGTCTCCTCAAATAGTTCTAGATCAGGAGACAAGGGACTCTCTCCTATGGTGGTTGTCGCTGGATCATCTGTCCCAGGGGACATGTTTCAGCAGACCCTCGTGGGTGATAGTGACAACGGACGCCAGCCTGATGGGGTGGGGAGCAGTCTGGAGCTCCCTGAGGGCTCAGGGTGTGTTGACTTGATCGGAGTCTCTACTTCCCATCAATATCCTAGAGTTGAGAGCAATTTTCAATGCACTTCAGGCTTGGCCTCAGTTGGCCTCGGCCAAATTCATCAGATTCCAGTCGGACAACATTACGACGGTAGCTTACATCAATCATCAGGGAGGAACAAGGAGTTCTTTAGCGATGTCAGAAGTAGCCAGGATAATTCAGTGGGCGGAGGCTCACTCTTGTTATCTGTTGGCAATCCACATCCCAGGTGTGGAAAACTGGGAGGCGGATTTTCTGAGCAGACAGACTTTTCATCCAGGGGAATGGGAACTCCTTCCGGAGGTATTTGCCAACCTGATTCTCAGATGGGGCAGGCCGGAGTTAGATCTTATGGCATCTCATCAGAATGCCAAGCTTCCGAGATACGGGTCCAGGTCCAGGGATCCCCAGGCCAAACTGATAGATGCCTTGGCAGTGCCTTGGTCGTTCAACCTAGCTTATGTGTTCCTCCATTTGCTCTCCTTCCCAGGGTGATTGCTCGAGTCAAACAGGAGAGGGCTTCGGTGATCCTCATCGCTCCTGCGTGGCCTCGCAGAACTTGCTATGCCGATCTGGTGGCAATGTCATCTTAGCCACCATGGAAGCTTCCATTGAGGAAAGACCTTCTCATTCAGGGACCCTTCCATCATCCGAATCTAATTTCCCTGCAGCTAACTGCTTGGAGATTGAACGCTTGATTTTATCTAAGCAAGGGTTCTCCGATTCGGTCATTGATACCTTGATTCAGGCACGTAAGCCTGTTACTAGAAAAAATTACAATAAGATATGGCGTAAATATCTTTATTGGTGCGAATCCAAGGGCTACTCATTGAGTAGGGTTAGGATTCCCAGGATTTTATCTTTTCTCCAAGAGGGATTAGAGAAGGGGTTGTCCGCCAGTTCCTTAAAGGGACAGATTTCTGCTTTGTCTATTTTGCTACACAAACGTCTGGCAGATGTTCCAGATGTTCAATATTTTTGTCAGGCTCTGACTAGAATCAGGCCTGTGTTTAGACCAATTGCTCCTCCTTGGAGTTTGAATTTAGTTCTTAATGTTCTTCAAGGGGTTCCGTTTGAACCTATGCATTCCATAGATATTAAGTTGTTATCTTGGAAAGTTTTATTTTTGGTTGCTATTTCTTCTGCTCGCAGAATTTCTCAGCTTTCAGCATTACAATGTGATTCTCTTTGTCTTATTTTCCATTCTGATAAGGTGGTGTTATGTACCAAACCTGGTTTCCTTCCTAAGGTTGTTTCTAATAAGAATATTAATCAGGAAATTATTGTTCCTTCCTTGTGCCCTAATCCTTCTTCTAAGAAGGAGCGGCTGTTACATAATTTGGACGTGGTCCGTGCTTTAAAGTTTTACTTGCAGGCCACTAAGGATTTTTGTCAATCTTCTTCCCTGTTTATTTTGTTTTCTGGGAAGCATAGGGGTCAGAAAGCTACGGCTCCCTCTCTTTCATTTTGGCTGAAGAGTATCATTCGGTTTGCATATGAGACTGCTGGACAACAGCCTCCTGCACGAATTACGGCTCATTCCACTAGAGCTGTGGCTTCCTCATGGGCATTCAAAAATTATGCTTCTGTTGAACAGATTTGCAAAGCTGCAACTTGGTCGTCTCTTCACACTTTTTCCAAATTCGATACTTTTGCCTCGTCTGAGGCTGTTTTTGGGAGGAAGGTTCTTCAAGCAGTGGTGCCTTCCGTTTAGGTTCCGTGTCTTGTCCCTCCCGTTTCATCCGTGTACTATAGCTTTGGTATTGTATCCCACAAGTAAGGATGAAATCCGTGGACTCATCGTATCTTGTAAAAGAAAAGGAAATTTATGCTTACCTGATAAATTTGTTTAATTTACGATACGATGAGTCCACGGCCCACCCTGTTTTTATGAGACAGTTCTTTTATTTTTGTTAAACTTCATTCACCTCTGCACCTTGGCTTTTCCTTTCTCTTCCTAACTTCGGTCGAATGACTGGAGTGGGAGGGAAGGGAAGAGCTATATATACAGTTCTGCTGTGGTGCTCTTTGCCTCCTCCTGCTGACCAGGAGGCGATATCCTACAAGTAAGAATGAAATCCGTGGACTCATCGTATCGTAAAAGAAACAAATTTATCAGGTAAGCATAAATTTCCTTTTTGTTTTCTTTCCAAAAGCATGGAGAGTCCACGACTTTATTCACTACTGTTAGGAACCAATACTCAAGCTCCAGAGGACACTGAATGAATAAAAATGAGAGCAAAAGGTGGATCCTAATCTGAGGGCACCACAGCCTGTAACACTTTAATCCCAAAAGCTGCTTCCACCGAAGCAGAAACATTACATTTATAGAATTTTTAAAAATTATGTAAAGATCCATAGAAGCTTCATTGAAAGTTTAGAAAGAATATACTGCTCTAGTGGAATGAGCCGTTATCCTCTCAGGAGGCTGTTCATAAGCCAAACGGATGATACTTCTCAGATAGAAAGTTAATGAAGTCACAGTGGCCTCCTGACCCCTGGGCTTACCAGAGTATAACACAAACAAGGAAGAGGATTGCCTGATATCCTTAGTAGCCTGAAGATAGAATTTTAAGGCATGTACAACGTCCAGATTGTGGAGCAAATGTTCCTTCGAGGAAGAAGTATTAGGACAAAGGGACGGAACAACAATTTCCTGATGTTGCGAAACCTAATTTAGTACGTAAAACCGCCTTATCAGCATGAAAAATAAGGTAAGGCGGATCACACTGTAAGGCAGAAATCTCAGAAACTCTGCGAGCCGAAGCGATCGCCAAAAAAACAAAACCTTCCAGGATAGAAGTTTAAGATCAACAGAATGGATAGGCTCAAGCGGAGCCTGCTGCAAGACACGAAGAACAAGGTTGAGGCTCCAAGGAGAAGCAACAGGTTTAAACACAGGCCTGATTCTAGCTAGAGGCTGAACAAAGGACTGCACGTCTGGAAGATCCGCTACTCTCTTGTGCGGTAAGACCGACAGGGCCAAAATCTGACCCTTCTCCAAACCATCTTGCAGTAAGGATAGGACTCTGGTAACATTCACCTTGTGCTTTGGAAGATTGTGTTCCTCACACCAATGAAGGTAAGTACGCCATACCTTGTGGTAAATACGGCGAGTGACCGGCTTGCGAGCCAGGATCAAAGTGTCTATCACACTATCAGAAAAACCTCTCTTGGATAAGACTAAATGTTCAATTTCCACGCAGTCAGTCTCAGAAAATCGAGATTTTGATGTAGGAAAGGACCCTGGCTCAGACGGTCTGTACGACAAGGTAACCTCCACGGAGGGGAGGAGGACATTATTATTAGGTCCGCAAACCAAGTCCTTCGATGCCACGATGGTGCTATCAGTATCACCGGAGCCTGTTCCTGTTTGATGCAAGCCACTACTCAAGGAAGACGGGTCAATGGAGGAAAAAGATATGAGATTGAACCTCCATGAAACCACTAATGCGTCTTCCAATTCCGCTTGAGGATCCCTCGATCTCGATCCGTATCTGGGTAGCTTGGTATTGAGACGAGAAGCCATGAGGTCTATATCTGGAACCCTCCATCTGAGAGTTATCTAGGAGAACACCTTGGGGTGGAGAGCCCACTCCCCCAGGTGAAGGGATTGTCTACTGAGAAAGTCAGCATCCCAGTTGTCCACCCCCGGGATGTGGATCGCGGAAATAAGACAGTTGTGAGATTCTGCCCATTGAAGAATTTGGGACACCTCTATCATTGCTAGTGAACTCCTTGTTCCTCCCTGGTGGTTGATGTAAGCCACAGAGGTAATATTGTCTGATTGAAATCTTATATACCGGGCAGAACAGAGCTGGGGCCATGCCCTTAGAGCATTGTGAATCGCACGAAGCTCCAAGATATTGATCGGAAGAGATGATTCTTCTCGGGACCACGTCCCCTGAGCCCTCTTGGGACCCCAGCCTGAGAGGCTGGCATCCGTAGTCGCAGTCTCCCAGGATGGTCTCAAGAAGCATGTGCCTAGGGCCAGGTGATCTTGACAAAGCCAACAAGAGAGAGAGTCTCTCGTCAGATTGTCCAGAACAATTTGATGAGACAGGTTTAGGTGATCTTCTTTCCACTGCCTCAACATGTATAGTTGTAGAGGTCTGAGATGGAATCGAGCAAAAGGAATAATGTCTGTGGAGGACACCATGAGACCAATTACCTGTATGCACTGATCCACCGAAGGATTTAGCATGGTCTGAAGGGATAGACATGCTGCCACAAGACGTCTGGTCTTAGAAACCATGTCTGCGGACTAAGACTTTAACCAAAGAGCCCTATGCGACAAAACTGCAAAACCTGAAGCCTTAGCATTCAAACTGACAATTTGCATATTAACATCACAAATAAAGGAGTTGACTATCTTGAGAGCCTTATTCCTGTCCTGTATATCCTCCACTCCATGGGGGATTCGACTTCAATTAGTTGGACAACAAAACGCACCAGTAGGTAGCAGCACCTGCTGCTACAGCGGCCGCTGGCTGAAATAGGAGGCCCATATGTTGAAACATCTTTCTTAGATAGCATTACAACTTCCTGTCCATGGGCTCTCTAAAAGATGAGCTATCCTCTAGAGAAATAGTAGTATGCTTGGTGAGAGTAGAAATGGCCCCATCTACCTTAGGGATAGAGTTTCATAACTCTAAATATGATTCAGGGACCGGAAACAGCTTCTTAAAGGTAGAAGAAGGGGAGAAAGAAGTTCCAATCTTTTCCCATTCTCTTGAAATAATTTTTGCCATTTGTACGGGTACTGGGAAGGTTTCAGGAACCTTCCTCTCCTTATAGACCCTATTTAATTTAGGGATAATAGGTTCCTCAGGAAGCTTAGCGTCCGAAAACCTCTAGGGTAGACAAGCGAAGGTGTTCAACCTTAAACCTAAAATTTGGTTCCTCAGGAGTAGGAGATTTAATTTCCGACGTTAGATAATCCTCAGAAAGGTGAGACAAACTAGCCAACTCAGACTGAAAAGAGGTGTGAACCCCTAACACCTTAGCCTTTCTCTTCCGTTTTCCAGAGATAGGCAAAGCGTTTAATGCAGCCGATACCGCAAATTGAAGCTGTGAAGTAAAATCTGCTGGCAAAAAATTACCTCCAGCCGGAGATAAAGGAGCACCGCAGGGCACTGCCTGTGTCATAGAGGACTGCGGATGCAGAATAGGTATCTCACGGACAACAGAGTCCTGAGAGGTAGAATGCTAAGAGCGCCTAAAAGTACCAGGGGATAAACCAGCTTTAGACCCCTTCTTAGTCTTTAACACAGAACATAAGCAGACAGAACAGAATTGTGCAGGTGGGCAAACCATATAAACATGCATTTGTCACCGTAATTGCTGGAACAGAACCCTCTGAGGGTTTAATCTCAGAATCCTCCATAGCGGGTATAGGGTCTCAATATTATTAATGCAAAAAAACTAAAATTAAAATCTTTTTGCGAGGCACCTCTACCCTCCTAGCTAGACAAGCGTGAGTCTGTATGCTGATTGTTACGCAGGCGCAAACTTCCAACCAGCCTCAGCGAAAAACTGTGCCCTTGTCACATGGTGTGCATCTAGAGACCGCCCCCAGCTAGAAGAGAAACCGCGTGAAGCTGAATATCAGCTGCGTAGCGGTATAATGGTCCCAGTGGGAAATTTTTCCCATACTGTCCTGTGTATTTATAGCCTTTGGCTGGGGTGTCTTTGCCTCCTCCTGGTGGCCAGGTGTTGATATTCCCAGCAGTAATGAATGAAGTGGTGGACTCTCCCTGCCTTTGGAAAGAAAGAAATATATCACAGATACATTATGATGAGAAGGCACTGAGATCAGACCAATGTTTTCAAATAACTTGAGGAACCCCCGCAATAAAAAGAAAAAAAATCCCTAACAAAACACAGAGATTCGGATGACGTAACCTTCCAACCACACTAGATTAGTATCTGTTCTGTCCAGGAACATTGTGGACCAAGGTCAATTTTATTTTGGGCCCTAAATGCATACAGTTCCATAACTTTAACAGTTTTCATAATGGCTCGGACTTGGGAGAAAGCAGGAGGATTAGTCTTCTTCCTATCAATAGCTAGTTTAGTTGACATCAAAAGGTAAATGAGCAGTTGCTTACAACATTTTAACATCCTTGGTAATCCCAAGTGCAGGGGACCCACCTCAGGCTTTGCAGGTGCGAATATATGGAAACAATGTATGAAAAAAAGGCGCTAGTTATAACTTTAATCCAAAAATGGGGGTTAAAGGCGTGAAGAAAACATCAAACAGAATACTTACATAACTAAGCTGAAATAATCAACAAAAAAAAGGATGCTGTCCCCACAATCAATTAAAAACTGAGAACAGTAATATTGAAAAAGATAATAAAACTGATAACATTCAATCACTCGATACTTTATTTTACAAAAAAAACAACCATACCCTCATACACATTTAAAGTGAATTTAAACTTTCATCAATTAGTGCCCGGTTTTTAAATTATACCATTAAAAACAGGGGCACTTTCATTGATGAAAGTTTACATTGCACCATATTTTTACAAATACCTTTTACTTCTTCAAAGCCGGATCGGCATCCCCCGCCTGTAGGTTCTCTGTAAATACGTCACCAATGACGAAATCGGCTTCCTCCAATCACGGCTTCCCCCCCAGAGCATCCATCTCGTGAGGCCACGCCGTGATTGAAGGAAGCCAGTTTCATCATTGATGACGTATGCTCAGTGAAGCTAGAACTACTATTTCTCAAGGATATGAATAATTAGAAGTCTGAAGTTCTTCTCTATCTCAGCAACAGAACCGTGTCCCTTTTAATTAAAGAAGGTTTGCCAGAAAAAATACAATTGCATACCCTTAAAATATAACTTAATAATTGCAGTAAAAAAAGACTATTTACAACGTAAGTTATGGACCATGTGTTTACTAGAATCTTTAAAAATACTTTAACTGAAATCTAGACCATGTTCATATAAGGAAGTATTAATAATCTTATAATAAATATCGGGTAAGAGACTACAAAACTATAGTTCTAGTTAATTCACAATATAATTCTAGAGGAAATCTGTCCGTTTGGACTATTTTACTTCTAAATTAGAATAAAGTTTGCTAATATTCTTTTCCCATTTTTTCCCCTTAAAGTGATGGTAAACTCTCCGCTTTATAAAAACAGATCCGGAATGTTATTGATATTTAAGATGGAGTTTATATTATCAATTGTAATGAAGTTGCACTACAACTTACTTTTTAATATAGATATGAAGTTCAAATACCCCAGACTCTGCCGATCACTTCAAATTTTTCTGTGAACTAACGGTTTGAATTGTTATCCAATCAGCACTTTCCCCATATGGCACTAGATCTCATTGGAAAACAGTTCAAACCGTTCTCTCACAGAAAAATTTACTTTTGAAGTGGCCGGCAGAGCGCATGGAATTTGAATTTCATATCTATATTAAAAAGTAAATTATAAGCGCAACTTCATTACATCTGATGAATTAAACTACATCTAAAATATCACTAACATTCCGCATCTGATTTTATAAAGGGGAGAGTTTACCATCACTTTAAGAATCCTCACTATATTATCTTGTCCCTTTATTTAATTAAATATTGTGAAATTTAAGCAAGCAAAGTTTAAAGTAAAAAGGAGACATCGCTTTAAACTTCAGGATAATAGGGGTAGTTTTATGACGTGGAACTTTTGCTGTGCCATTTACAATACAACCTTTTCTTCAGTACCAGCAGATATTACTTTTTCTTCTTTTGACCTGTTGTAGAGCTGCTGATTTAGATAGGGCACGACATTTTAAACAACTTTCCAATTAGCTTTGTACTCTTAGTATTCTTTGTTGAAAGCTAAACCTAGGTAGACTCGTATGCTAAATTCTAAACCCTTGAAGGTCGCATCTTATCTTAGTGCATTTTGACAGTTTTTCACAGCTAGGCATCACTAGTTCATGTGTGTCATATAGATAGCATTGCTCTCACTCCCATGGAGTTATTTAAGAGTCAGCACTGATTGGCTAAAAGGCAAGTCTGTCAAAAGCACTGAGATAAGGGGGCAGTCTGCAGAGGTTTAGATACAAGATAATCACAGAGGTAAATAGTATATTAATATTACTGTGTTGGTTATGCAAAACTGGGGAATGGGTAATAAAGGGATTTTCTATCTTTTTAAACAATAAACTTCTTCAGGTAGTCTGTCCTTTTTAAACTATTTTTATAAATCTCTCCTTTTCATACTCACATGTCTGAACATAATACGTTTGTTTTTTTTAGCCAAAGTCCACTGTCATCGGTTTGCTTAGAGAAATGGTGCAGACGTTTGAGGAAGAGCTCCCTTTATATTCACTATCAGTGGCGGATGCGGCCAGACAACAGGAGCTGCTGTCGTACATTTCACAGGTCACAGATGGTACGGGACTAACGCGCAACAATCACCGTCTTATTCACAGTTGCTGACTAATCTTATTCTGAGGTTTTATTTTAAAATGGGACATTAATGTACTACTTACAATTATAGTATACAGATTAGGACCAGCTATAAGTGACCATCATTTGTGTCGGGTGGGGGGTAAGATAAGGGAACTGAACCCACTGGTCTTTCTATGCCAACAAGCCACGGCCTTGTATAAATGATGTCCTGCCCACGTGTACTCTGTCCTGCTGCACGTCACCCATTTTATTTATTTTATACTTTTTTCTCCCCATGTAAAAATGTCTGCAGACCCCCATACTGATCATATAAGTAACAAGTTATCAGAAGATCATCTCCATACGATCCCCCTTTGTTTTTTCCTCAGCTAACAGAAGGGAAGAGAAATGCTTATTCCCTTAGCCTTACCGATATATATTAGACCAGTGTTTTTCATCGCCAGTCCTCTGGGCACAACAATGGGACACAAAAAAACACAGTATTAGACCCATCCATGAGCTTACGATTTTATTTTAAACACATGAAAGTCAAAATGAAACTTTCATGATGCGGATGGAGCGTACAATGTTAAAAAATCCGATCTACTTCTGTTCTTTGTTGAAAATACACTCCTATCAATGAGAGCAAACTAAGGTATCCTCAGGAGCGTGCACGTCTTAAGACCTATGCGGCAGCTGTGTTTTCAACAATGGTTGTAACATTATACATAGAGTGCACAAGACATGAGCACACCCGCTGAGCCTACCTCAGTATGCTCTCATGGAAAACAGCTAAGTATAAATAAAGGAGATGAAATAAGTACATTTAAAAGTTTTTTTTTAATAGCATGTACTGAATAATCATCATGAACGTATATTTTTAAAGGGACAGTCAACACCCAAATTTTTGTTGTTTACAAAGATACAGAATCCCTTTATTACCCATTCCCCAGCTTTGCATATCGAACACAGTTATATAAATATACTTTTTACCTCTGTGATTACCTTGTATCTATGTCTCTGCAGACTGCTCCTTATCTCAGTTATATTAATATACATTTTACCTCTGTGATTACCTTGTATCTAACCCTCTGCAGACTTCCTCTTATCTCAGTTATATTAATATACTTTTTACCTCTGTGATTACCCTGTATCTAAGCCTCTGCAGACTGCCCCCTTATCTCAATTATATTAATATATTTTTTACCTCTGTGATTACCTTGTATCTAAGCCTCTGCAGACTGCCCCCTTATCTCAGTTATGTTAATATACTTTTTACCTCTGTGATAACCCTGTATCTAACCCTCTGCAGACTGCTCCTTATCTCAGTTATATTAATATACTTTTTACCTCTGTGATTACCTTGTATCTAAGCCTCTGCAGACTGCTCCTTATCTCAGTTATATTAATATACTTTTTACCTTTGTGATTACCTTGTATCTAAGCCTCTGCAGACTGCTCCTTATCTCAGTTATATTAATATACTTTTTACCTCTGTGATTACCTTGTATCTAAGCCTCTGCATGCTGCCCCCTTATTTCAGTTATATTAATATACTTTTTACCTCTGTGATTACCCTGTATCTAAACCTCTGCAGACTGCTCCCTAATCTCAGTTATATTAATATACTTTTTACCTCTGTGATTACCTTGTATCTAATCTTCTGCAGACTGCTCCTTATTTCAGTTATATTAATATACTTTTCTTTTACAAGATATGACGAGTCCACGGATTTCATCCTTTCTTATGGGATATCGCCTCCTGGTCAGCAGGAGGAGGCAAAGAGCACCACAGCAGAGCTGTATATATAGCTCCTCCCTTCCCTCCCACTCCAGTCATTCTCTTTGCCTGTGTTAGTGATACGAAGAGGTAAAGTGAGGTGTTAGTTTTGATTCTTCAATCAAGAGTTTATTATTTTTTGTATAGTTCCTAAGTGTGCTACTTTGTGTTAGGGTGTAGCCTAGACCAGATCAGTCTCTTCAGTTACTAAAAAGTGAAGCATCTGGTGGCTTCAAAGCAATGGGAACTGGAGGAATCCTATTTTCTCTGTGCCTCCCATGATGTGTGCTGCCCTTCAGATGATGGTCTTAGCATATTGTAACTAAGGCCCGGTATGTCTCCACTGCTTTACAGGAAGGAACCTCAGAACCTCTTGAATGTGGGACTGATCATGCTGTTCGTTCAGCTTTCAGGTATGTACAGCTATTTTATTCTGGGACAATCTTAACTCAGAAGGGGGCTGTAGGAGTTGCCTATCAGCTTAAACCTGATTTCATTTGGTGGTACAGGGTATTTCAAGGGACAATGTGAAATGCTAACTGTCAGTGTCACGTAGTGGGGCTAACTAGGTTCATTCGGCTCCTACAATGACATTATTTCTTCTGTTAAGTGTGATCAGTCCACGGGTCATCATTACTTCTGGGATATTACTCCTCCCCAACAGGAAGTGCAAGAGGATTCACCCAGCAGAGCTGCATATAGCTCCTCCCCTCTACGTCACTCCCAGTCATTCTCTTGCACCCAACGACTAGATAGGATGTGTGAGAGGACTATGGTGATTATACTTAGTTTTATATCTTCAATCAAAAGTTTGTTATTTTAAAATAGCACTGGAGTGTTATTACCTCTCTGGCAGAGTTTGAAGAAGAATCTACCAGAGTTTTTGCTATGATTTTAGCCGGAGTAGTTAAGATCATATTGCTGTTTCTCGGCCATCTGAGGAGAGGTAAACTTCAGATCAGGGGACAGCGGGCAGATGAATCTGCATAGAGGTATGTAGCAGCTTTTATTTTCTGACAATGTAATTGATGAGAAAATCCTGCCATACCGATATAATGTCATGTATGTATACTTTACACTTCAGTATTCTGGGGAATGGTACTTCACTAGAATTACACTGTAAGAAATACATAAAGCTGTTTAATAACTAGAGATTATGTTTAACGTTTTTGCTGGAATGTAAAATCGTTTTCATTTACTGAGGTACTGAGTGAATAAATGTTTGGGCACTATTTTTCCACTTGGCAGTTGCTTAATCTGTTTTCTGACAGTTTCTGTTCTCCCTCACTGCTGTGTGTGAGGGGGAGGGGCCGTTTTTTGGCGCTTTTACTACGCATCAAATATTTCAGTCAGCAACTCATTGTATTCCCTGCATGATCCGGTTCATCTCTACAGAGCTCAGGGGTCTTCAAAACTTATTTTGAGGGAGGTAATTTCTCTCAGCAGAGCTGTGAGAATTGTAGTTTGACTGAGATAAAAAACGTTTATTCTGTAATTTGTTTCCTGCTTTCAGAATTTGTTATCTTTGCTAATGGGATTAAACCTTTGCTAAAGTTGTGTTGTTTACAAGGATTGAGGCTATAACTGTTTCAATTTATTAATTTTCAACTGTCATAGATCTTCTGTGCTTCTTAAAGGCACAGTACGTTTTAATATTATTCTAATTGAATTGTATTTCCAAGTTGCAAGTTTATTTGCTAGTGTGTTAAACATGTCTGATTCAGAGGATGATACCTGTGTCATTTGTTGCAATGCCAAAGTGGAGCCCAATAGAAATTTATGTACTAACTGTATTGATGCTACTTTAAATAAAAGTCAATCTGTACAAATTGAACACATTTCACCAAACAACGAGGGGAGAGTTATGCCGACTAACTCGCCTCACGTGTCAGTACCTACATCTCCCGCTCAGAGGGAGGTGCGTGATATTGTAGCGCCGAGTACATCTGGGCGGCCATTACAAATCACATTACAGGATATGGCTACTGTTATGACTGAGGTTTTGGCTAAATTACCAGAACTAAGAGGTAAGCGTGATCACTCTGGGGTGAGAACAGAGTGCGCTGATAATATTAGGGCCATGTCAGACACTGCGTCACAGGTGGCAGAACATGAGGACGGAGAACTTCATTCTGTGGGTGACGGTTCTGATCCAAACAGACTGGATTCAGATATTTCAAATTTTAAATTTAAACTGGAAAACCTCCGTGTATTACTAGGGGAGGTGTTAGCGGCTCTGAATGATTGTAACACAGTTGCAATACCAGAGAAAATGTGTAGGTTGGATAAATATTTTGCGGTACCGACGAGTACTGAGGTTTTTCCTATACCTAAGAGACTTACTGAAATTGTTACTAAGGAGTGGGATAGACCCGGTGTGCCGTTCTCACCCCCTCCGATATTTAGAAAAATGTTTCCAATAGACGCCACCACAAGGGACTTATGGCAAACGGTCCCTAAGGTGGAGGGAGCAGTTTCTACCTTAGCTAAGCGTACCACTATCCCGGTGGAGGATAGCTGTGCTTTTTCAGATCCAATGGATAAAAAGTTAGAGGGTTACCTTAAGAAAATGTTTGTTCAACAAGGTTTTATATTGCAACCCCTTGCATGCATTGCGCCGATCACGGCTGCAGCGGCATTCTGGATTGAGTCTCTGGAAGAGAACATTGGTTCAGCTACTCTGGACGACATTACGGACAGGCTTAGAGTCCTTAAACTAGCTAATTCATTCATTTCGGAGGCCGTAGTACATCTTACTAAACTTACGGCGAAGAATTCAGGATTCGCCATTCAGGCACGCAGGGCGCTGTGGCTAAAATCCTGGTCAGCTGATGTTACTTCTAAGTCTAAATTGCTTAATATACCTTTCAAAGGGCAGACCTTATTCGGGCCCGGGTTGAAAGAGATTATCGCTGACATTACAGGAGGTAAAGGCCATGCCCTGCCTCAGGACAAAGCCAAAGTTAAGGCTAGACAGTCTAATTTTCGTTCCTTTCGTAATTTCAAAGCAGGAGCAGCATCAACTTCCTCTGCACCAAAACAGGAAGGAGCTGTTGCTCGCTACAGACAAGGCTGGAAACCTAACCAGTCCTGGAACAAGGGCAAGCAGGCCAGGAAACCTGCTGCTGCCCCTAAAACAGCATGAATTGAGGGCCCCCGATCCGGGATCGGATCTAGTGGGGGGCAGACTTTCTCTCTTCGCCCAGGCTTGGGCAAGAGATGTCCAGGATCCCTGGGCGCTAGAGATAATATCTCAGGGATACCTTCTGGACTTCAAATACTCTCCTCCAAGAGAGAGATTTCATCTGTCAAGATTGTCAACAATCCAGACAAAGAAAGAGGCATTTCTACGCTGCGTACAAGAGCTCTTGTTAATGGGAGTAATCCATCCAGTTCCACGATCGGAACAGGGACAGGGGTTTTACTCAAATCTGTTTGTGGTTCCCAAAAAAGAGGGAACTTTCAGACCAATCCTGGACTTAAAGATCCTAAACAAATTCCTAAGAGTTCCATCGTTCAAGATGGAGACTATTCGGACAATTTTACCTATGATCCAAGAGGGTCAGTACATGACCACTGTAGATTTAAAAGATGCTTACCTTCACATTCCGATTCACAAAGATCATTATCGGTACCTAAGGTTTGCCTTCCTAGACAGGCATTACCAGTTTGTGGCTCTTCCATTCGGATTGGCTACAGCTCCAAGAATCTTCACAAAGGTTCTGGGTGCTCTTCTGGCGGTACTAAGACCGCGGGGAATCTCGGTAGCTCCATACCTAGACGACATTCTGATACAAGCTTCAAGCTTTCAAACTGCCAAGTCTCATACAGAGTTAGTGCTGGCATTTCTAAGGTCACATGGATGGAAGGTGAACGAAAAGAAGAGTTCACTCGTTCCACTCACAAGAGTTCCCTTCCTGGGGACTCTTATAGATTCTGTAGAAATGAAGATTTACCTGACAGAGGACAGGCTAACAAGACTTCAAAGTGCTTGCCGCACCCTACATTCCATTCAACACCCGTCAGTGGCTCAATGCATGGAGGTAATCGGCTTAATGGTAGCGGCAATGGACATAGTACCCTTTGCACGCTTACACCTCAGACCACTGCAACTGTGCATGCTAAGTCAGTGGAATGGGGATTACTCAGACTTATCCCCTTCTCTGAATCTGGATCAAGAGACCAGAAATTCTCTTCTATGGTGGCTTTCTCGGCCACATCTGTCCAGGGGGATGCCGTTCAGCAGACCAGACTGGACAATTGTAACAACAGACGCCAGCCTTCTACGTTGGGGTGCCGTCTGGAATTCTCTGAAGGCTCAGGGACAATGGAGTCAGGAGGAGAGTCTCCTGCCAATAAACATTCTGGAATTGAGAGCAGTTCTCAATGCCCTCCTGGCTTGGCCCCAGTTGACAACTCGGGGGTTCATCAGGTTTCAGTCGGACAACATCACGACTGTTGCTTACATCAACCATCAGGGAGGGACAAGAAGCTCCCTAGCTATGATGGAAGTATCAAAGATAATTCTCTGGGCAGAGTCTCACTCTTGCCACCTGTCAGCAATCCACTTCCCGGGAGTGGAGAACTGGGAGGCGGATTTCTTAAGTCGTCAGACTTTTCATCCGGGGGAGTGGGAACTTCATCCGGAGGTCTTTGCCCAAATACTGCGACGTTGGGGCAAACCAGAGATAGATCTCATGGCGTCTCGACAGAACGCCAAGCTTCCTCGTTACGGGTCCAGATCCAGGGATCCAGGAGCAGTCCTGATAGATGCTCTGACAGCACCTTGGGACTTCAGGATGGCTTACGTGTTTCCACCCTTCCCGTTGCTTCCTCGATTGATTGCCAGAATCAAACAAGAGAGAGCATCAGTGATTCTAATAGCACCTGCGTGGCCACGCAGGACTTGGTATGCAGACCTGGTGGACATGTCATCCTGTCCACCTTGGTCTCTACCTCTGAAGCAGGACCTTCTGATACAGGGTCCCTTCAAACATCAAAATCTAACTTCTCTGAAGCTGACTGCTTGGAAATTGAACGCTTGATTTTATCAAGACGTGGGTTTTCTGAGTCAGTTATTGATACCTTAATACAGGCTAGGAAACCTGTTACCAGAAAGATTTACCATAAGATATGGCGTAAATACCTATATTGGTGTGAATCCAAAGGTTACTCTTGGAGTAAGGTTAGGATTCCTAGGATATTGTCTTTTCTACAAGAAGGTTTAGAAAAGGGTTTATCTGCTAGTTCATTAAAGGGACAGATCTCAGCTCTGTCCATTCTGTTACACAAACGTCTGTCACTAGTTCCTGACGTCCAGGCTTTTTGTCAGGCTTTGACCAGGATTAAGCCTGTGTTTAAAACTGTTGCTCCACCATGGAGTTTAAACCTTGTTCTTAATGTTTTACAGGGCGTTCCGTTTGAACCCCTTCATTCCATTGATATAAAGTTGTTATCTTGGAAAGTTCTATTTTTAATGGCTATTTCCTCGGCTCGAAGAGTCTCTGAATTATCAGCCTTACATTGTGATTCTCCTTATTTGATTTTTCATTCGGATAAGGTAGTCCTGCGTACTAAACCTGGGTTCTTACCTAAGGTAGTTACTAACAGGAATATCAATCAAGAGATTGTTGTTCCTTCTTTATGCCCAAATCCTTCTTCAAAGAAGGAACGTCTACTGCACAACCTGGATGTAGTCCGTGCTCTAAAATTTTACTTACATGCAACTAAGGAATTTCAACAAACGTCTTCTCTGTTTGTCATTTACTCTGGGCAGAGGAGAGGTCAAAAAGCTTCCGCTACCTCTCTTTCTTTTTGGCTTCGTAGCATAATTCGTTTAGCTTATGAGACTGCTGGACAGCAGCCTCCTGAAAGAATTACAGCTCATTCTACTAGAGCTGTGGCCTCCACTTGGGCCTTCAAGAATGAGGCCTCTGTTGAACAGATTTGCAAGGCTGCAACTTGGTCTTCGCTTCATACTTTTTCCAAATTTTACAAATTTGACACTTTTGCTTCATCGGAGGCTATTTTTGGGAGAAAGGTTCTTCAGGCAGTGGTTCCTTCTGTATAAAGAGCCTGCCTATCCCTCCCGTCATCCGTGTACTTTTGCTTTGGTATTGGTATCCCAGAAGTAATGATGACCCGTGGACTGATCACACTTAACAGAAGAAAACATAATTTATGCTTACCTGATAAATTCCTTTCTTCTGTAGTGTGATCAGTCCACGGCCCGCCCTGTTTTTAAGGCAGGTAAATATTTTTTAATTTATACTCCAGTCACCACTTCACCCTTGGCTTTTCCTTTCTCGTTGGTCCTTGGTCGAATGACTGGGAGTGACGTAGAGGGGAGGAGCTATATGCAGCTCTGCTGGGTGAATCCTCTTGCACTTCCTGTTGGGGAGGAGTAATATCCCAGAAGTAATGATGACCCGTGGACTGATCACACTACAGAAGAAAGGAATTTATCAGGTAAGCATAAATTATGTTTTTAATCAGGGCTGTTGTTTGACGCTGGGGATTGCTGAAAAAAGCGGCTTAACTTCGGTCGAATGACCGTAATGTGTTAGCGTGTTTTGTAACAGTTTGACTGCTGTGAGCAGTACTGAGTAGTTTCAGGATTACAGTTACTTATTGATTTTAATTTGCGGCCATTTTTTACTTGGTTAGAGGCCTTCTTTCTGATTGCCGCCCACGAGGGGTGGGGCTGACTTTGCACGCTTCAGACCGGATGCGTCTTGAAGCCGCGCTCTTTCTTCTGGCTGAGCTGCAGAGGACAAGTTTCCCAGACGCTTGTCGAGACCGCATGGTTACAGTACTTAAAGCAGGCGGTCTTGAGCGTCCGGGTATTTGACTGTGTTGTGTCACTGTGTTGAGGGGGCAGGTAGGCGCCGCAGCGGAGCTGTGGCGAGGTGCACTGATTTACTCTACTTCTTTTGGCAATATATTTAAAAGTATTTTAAGACACAGAACGCTTCTAAGCAAAGCATAGCAGTATTTATAGCAGCGATTATAAGCGCATTATAAGTCAAACAAGCTTATAGCTGCCTTAGTTTTTAAACATAAAATGTTTCAATTTTTCTCTGTTTTGGTTATACAAAAGAAAAGATAAACGTTTGCATAGACAGACTGTGCTTTTGTCATTTATATTAATAGTACCATATTCATTCTGGTTTGAGATATGGATTTGGAAAGTGTCACATGTTCATTATGTTTGAATGCCAATGTGGAACCCCCTGTTACTTTTTGTCCTTCATGTACTGAAAGGGCTTTACAATTCAAAGAACAAATTTTCTTTAATGCAAGTACATCTAAGGATGTTTCTCAGCCTAATGAGACTCAGGGTATGCCGCATCTTTCTCCCCAAGCGTCACAACCTTTAACGCACGCCCAAGTGACGCCATGTTCTTCAACTGCGTCCACTTCATTCACTCTGCAGGATATGGTTGCAGTTATGTCATCCACTGTACCCTATAGCTGACACTGTTCGGGACTCTTGGCAGACGGTCCCTAAGGTGGAGGGAGCTATCTCTACCCTAGCGAAGCGTACGACTATTCCTATCGAGGACAGTTGTGCTTTCAAAGACCCTATGGATAAGAAGTTGGAGGGTCTTCTCAAAAAGCTCTATGCTCATCAAGGGTTTTTATTGCAACCAGCGGCCTGCATTGTAACAGTCTGCCTTTTGGTTTGAAGCTCTAGAAGAGTCTCTTAGGACGGAGACTTCTTTGGTGGAAATACAAGATGGAATTAATGCCCTTAAGCTGGCTACTTCTATTATTACGGATGCCGCCTTTCATATCACCAAATTGGCGGCTAAGAGTTCAGGATTCTCCATCTTAGCACAGAGAGCCCTATGGTTGAAATCTTGGTCTGCGTATGTGTCCTCTAAATCCAAGCTTTTGGCTATTCCTTTCAAGGGAAAGACCCTATTCGGGCCTGATTTGAAAGAAATCACGACTGTGGCTTACATCAATCATCAGGGAGGAACAAGGAGTTCCTTAGCGATGACAGAAGTATCCAAGATAATTCGGTGGGCGGAGTCTCACTCTTGTTATCTGTCAGCAATCTACATCCCAGGAGGCTGATTTTTTGAGCAGACAGACGTTTCATCCGGGGGAATGGGAACTCCATCCGGAGGTCTTTGCCACCCTGATTCTCAGGTAGGGCAGACCGGAGCTGGATCTGATGGCATCTCGTCAGAATGCCAAGCTCCCGAGATACGGATCCAGGTCCAGGGATCCTCAGGCCGAACTGATAGATGCCTTGGCAGTTCAACCTAGCTTATGTGTTTCCACCGTTTGCTCTCCTTCCCTGGGTGATTGCACGGATCAAACAGGAGAGGGCTTCGGTGATTCTCATCGATTCTGCGTGGCCTCTCAGGACTTGGTATGCCGAGTGCACAAGACATGAGCACACCCGCTGAGCCTACCTCAGTATGCTCTCATGGAAAACAGCTAAGTATAAATAAAGGAGATGAAATAAGTACATTTAAAAGTTTTTTTTAATAGCATGTACTGAATAATCATCATGAACGTATATTTTTAAAGGGACAGTCAACACCCAAATTTTTGTTGTTTACAAAGATACAGAATCCCTTTATTACCCATTCCCCAGCTTTGCATATCGAACACAGTTATATAAATATACTTTTTACCTCTGTGATTACCTTGTATCTATGTCTCTGCAGACTGCTCCTTATCTCAGTTATATTAATATACATTTTACCTCTGTGATTACCTTGTATCTAACCCTCTGCAGACTTCCTCTTATCTTAGTTATATTAATATACTTTTTACCTCTGTGATTAACCTGTATCTAAGCCTCTGCAGACTGCCCCCTTATCTCAGTTATATTAATATACTTTTTACCTCTGTGATTACCTTGTATCTAAGCCTCTGCAGACTGCCCCCTTATCTCAGTTATGTTAATATACTTTTTACCTCTGTGATAACCCTGTATCTAACCCTCTGCAGACTGCTCCTTATCTCAGTTATATTAATATACTTTTTACCTCTGTGATTACCTTGTATCTAAGCCTCTGCAGACTGCTCCTTATCTCAGTTATATTAATATACTTTTTACCTCTGTGATTACCTTGTATCTAAGCCTCTGCAGACTGCTCCTTATCTCAGTTATATTAATATACTTTTTACCTCTGTGATTACCTTGTATCTAAGCCTCTGCATGCTGCCCCCTTATCTCAGTTATATTAATATACTTTTTACCTCTGTGATTACCTTGTATCTAAGCCTCTGCAGACTGCCCCCTTATCTCAGTTATGTTAATATACTTTTTACCTCTGTGATAACCCTGTATCTAACCCTCTGCAGACTGCTCCTTATCTCAGTTATATTAATATACTTTTTACCTCTGTGATTACCTTGTATCTAAGCCTCTGCAGACTGCTCCTTATCTCAGTTATATTAATATACTTTTTATCTCTGTGATTACCTTGTATCTAAGCCTCTGCAGACTGCTCCTTATCTCAGTTATATTAATATACTTTTTACCTCTGTGATTACCTTGTATCTAAGCCTCTGCATGCTGCCCCCTTATCTCAGTTATATTAATATACTTTTTACCTCTGTGATTACCTTGTATCTAAGCCTCTGCAGACTGCCCCCTTATCTCAGTTATGTTAATATACTTTTTACCTCTGTGATAACCCTGTATCTAACCCTCTGCAGACTGCTCCTTATCTCAGTTATATTAATATACTTTTTACCTCTGTGATTACCTTGTATCTAAGCCTCTGCATGCTGCCCCCTTATCTCAGTTATATTAATATACTTTTTACCTCTGTGATTACCTTGTATCTAAGCCTCTGCAGACTGCTCCTTATCTCAGCTATATTAATATACTTTTTACCTCTGTGATTACCCTGTATCTAAACCTCTGCAGACTTCTCCCTAATCTCAGTTATATTAATATACTTTTTACCTCTGTGATTACCTTGTATCTAATCTTCTGCAGACTGCTCCTTATTTCAGTTATATTAATATACTTTTCTTTTACAAGATATGACGAGTCCACGGATTTCATCCTTTCTTATGGGATATCGCCTCCTGGTCAGCAGGAGGAGGCAAAGAGCACCACAGCAGAGCTGTATATATAGCTCCTCCCTTCCCTCCCACTCCAGTCATTCTCTTTGCCTGTGTTAGTGATACGAAGAGGTAAAGTGAGGTGTTAGTTTTGATTCTTCAATCAAGAGTTTATTATTTTTTGTATAGTTCCTAAGTGTGCTACTTTGTGTTAGGGTGTAGCCTAGACCAGATCAGTCTCTTCAGTTACTAAAAAGTGAAGCATCTGGTGGCTTCAAAGCAATGGGAACTGGAGGAATCCTATTTTCTCTGTGCCTCCCATGATGTGTGCTGCCCTTCAGATGATGGTCTTGGCATATTGTAACCCGGTATGTCTCCACTGCTTTACAGGAAGGAACCGCAGAACCTCTTGAATGTGGGACTGATCATGCTGTTCGTTCAGCTTTCAGGTATGTACAGCTATTTTATTCTGGGACAATCTTAACTCAGAAGGGGGCTGTAGGAGTTGCCTATCAGCTTAAACCTGATTTCATTTGGTGGTACAGGGTATTTCAAGGGACAATGTGAAATGCTAACTGTCAGTGTCACGTAGTGGGGCTAACTAGGTTCATTCGGCTCCTACAATGACATTATTTTAATCAGGGCTGTTGTTTGACGCTGGGGATTGCTGAAAAAAGCGGCTTAACTTCGGTCGAATGACCGTAATGTGTTAGCGTGTTTTGTAACAGTTTGACTGCTGTGAGCAGTACTGAGTAGTTTCAGGATTACAGTTACTTATTGATTTTAATTTGCGGCCATTTTTTACTTGGTTAGAGGCCTTCTTTCTGATTGCCGCCCACGAGGGGCGGGGCTGACTTTACACGCTTCAGACCGGATGCGTCTTGAAGCCGCGCTCTTTCTTCTGGCTGAGCTGCAGAGGACAAGTTTCCCGGACACTTGTCGAGACCGCATGGTTACAGTACTTAAAGCAGGCGGTCTTGAGCGTCCGGGTATTTGACTGTGTTGTGTCACTGTGTCGAGGGGGCAGGTAGGCGCCGCAGCGGAGCTGTGGCGAGGTGCACTGATTTACTCTACTTCAGACTGTGCTTTTGTCATTTATATTAATAGTACCATATTCATTCTGGTTTGAGATATGGATTTGGAAAGTGTCACATGTTCATTATGTTTGAATGCCAATGTGGAACCCCCTGTTACTTTTTGTCCTTCATGTACTGAAAGGGCTTTACAATTCAAAGAACAAATTTTCTTTAATGCAAGTACATCTAAGGATGTTTCTCAGCCTGATGAGACTCAGGGTATGCCGCATCTTTCTCCCCAAGCGTCACAACCTTTAACGCCCGTCCAAGTGACGCCATGTTCTTCAACTGCGTCCACTTCATTCACTCTGCAGGATATGGCTGCAGTTATGTCATCCACTCTTACAGAAGTTTTATCTAAGTTGCCGGGGTTACAAGGCAAACGCAGCAGGACAGAATCCCCTGTGGTCCCTGAGACTTCTGAAGCTTTGATGGCTATCTCCGATGTACCCTCCCAGGGCTCTGAATTGGAGGGTAGGGAGACACTGTCTGAGGGGGAACTGTCTGATTGAGGAAGTGCAGTGCCCCAGACAGATTTGGACGTCATGTCTTTCAGATTTAAACTTGAACACCTCCGTCTGTTGCTGCGAGAGGTTTTGGTGACTCTGGACGACTGTGACTCTATTGTGGTCCCACCAGAGAAATTTTGTAAGATGGACAAATACTTAGAGGTTCCTTCTTATTCCGATGTTTTTCCGGTTCCTAAGAGAATTTCGGACATTTTTGCATGGGAATGGGAAAGACCGGGTATCCTGTTCTCTCCTTCCCCTATTTTTAAAAAAATGTACCCTATAGCTGACACTGTTCGGGACTCTTGGCAGACGGTCCCTAAGGTGGAGGGAGCTATCTCTACCCTAGCGAAGCGTACGATTATTCCTATCGAGGACAGTTGTGCTTTCAAAGACCCTATGGATAAGAAGTTGGAGGGTCTTCTCAAAAAGCTCTATGTTCATCAAGGGTTTTTATTGCAACCAGCGGCCTGCATTGTAACAGTCTGCCTTTTGGTTTGAAGCTCTAGAAGAGTCTCTTAGGACGGAGACTTCTTTGGTGGAAATACAAGATAGAATTAATGCCCTTAAGCTGGCTACTTCTATTATTACGGATGCCGCCTTTCATATCACCAAATTGGCGGCTAAGAGTTCAGGATTCTCCATCTTAGCACAGAGAGCCCTATGGTTGAAATCTTGGTCTGCGTATGTGTCCTCTAAATCCAAGCTTTTGGCTATTCCTTTCAAGGGAAAGACCCTATTCGTGCCTGATTTGAAAGAAATCATGACTGTGGCTTACATCAATCATCAGGGAGGAACAAGGAGTTCCTTAGCGATGACAGAAGTATCCAAGATAATTTGGTGGGCGGAGTCTCACTCTTGTTATCTGTCAGCAATCTACATCCCAGGAGGCTGATTTTTTGAGCAGACAGACGTTTCTTCCGGGGGAATGGGAACTCCATCCGGAGGTCTTTGCCACCCTGACTCTCAGGTGGGGCAGACCGGAGCTGGATCTGATGGCATCTCGTCAGAATGCCAAGCTCCCGAGATACGGATCCAGGTCCAGGGATCCTCAGGCCGAACTGATAGATGCCTTGGCAGTTCAACCTAGCTTATGTGTTTCCACCGTTTGCTCTCCTTCCCTGGGTGATTGCACGGATCAAACAGGAGAGGGCTTCGGTGATTCTCATCGATCCTGCGTGGCCTCTCAGGACTTGGTATGCCGATCTGGTGGACATGTCCTCTCAGCCGCCGTGGAAGCTTCCATTGAGGCAGGACCTTCTCATTCAGGGACCCTTCCATCACCCGAATCTAGTTTCTCTGCAGCTGACTGCTTGGAGATTGAACGCTTGATTTTATCTAAGCGAGGGTTCTCTGATTCGGTCATTGATACCTTGATCCAGGCAAGTAAGCCTGTTACTAGAAAGATTTACCATAAGATATGGCATAAATATCTTTATTGGTGCGAATCCAAGGGCTACTCATGGAGTAAGATTAGGATTCCTAGGATTTTATCTTTTCTCCAAGAAGGTTTGGAGAAAGGGTTATCAGCAAGTTCCTTAAAGGGGCAGATTTCTGCTTTATCTATTTTGCTTCACAAACATCTAGCAGATATTCCGTATTTTCAATCTTTTTGTCAGGCTCTGACTAGAATCAGGCCGTGTTTAGACCTATTGCTCCTCCTTGGAGTTTGAATTTAGTTCTTAAGGTTCTTCAAGGGGTTCCGTTTGAACCTATGCATTCCATAGATATTAAGTTATTATCTTGGAAAGTTTTGTTTTTGGTTGCTATTTCTTCTGCTCTCAGAGTTTCTGAGCTTTCAGCATTACAATGTGATTCTCCTTACCTTATTTTTCATTCCGATAAGGTAGTGTTACGTACCAAACCTGGTTTTCTTCCTAAGGTTATTTCCAACAAAAATATTAATCAGGAAATTATTGTTCCTTCATTGTGTCCTAATCCTTCTTCTAAGAAGGAGCGTCTGTTACATAATTTGGACGTGGTCCGTACCCTGAAGTTTTACTTGCAGGCGACTAAAGAATTTCGTCAATCATCTTCATTATTTGTTGTTTTTTCTGGAAAACGTAGGAGCCAGAAAGCTACGGCTACCTCTCTTTCTTTTTGGCTGAAGAGTATCATACGTTTTGCATATGAGACTGCTGGATAGCAGCCTCCTGAAAGAATTACGGCTCATTCTACTAGGACTGTGGCCTCCTCATGGGCATTTAAAATGATGCTTTTGTTGAACAGATTTGCAAGGCTGCAACTTGGTCGTCTCTTCACACTTTTTCCAAATTTTACAAATTTGATACTTTTGCCTCGTCTGAGGCTGCTTTTGGGAGAAAGGTTCTTCAAGCAATGGTGCTTTACGTTTAGGTTCCTGTCTTGTCCCTCCCTTTCATCCGTGTCCTATAGCTTTGGTATTGTATCCCATAAGTAAGGATAAAATCCGTGGACTCGTCATATCTTGTAAAAGAAAAGGAAATTTATGCTTACCTGATAAATTTATTTCTTTTACAATATGACGAGTCCACGGCCCACCCTGTCATTTTCTAAGACAGGTCTTTATTTTTGTTAGACTTCAGTCACCTCTGCACCTTAGCTTTTCCTTTCTCTTCCTAACTTTGGTCGAATGATTGGAGTGGGAGGGAAGGGAGGAGCTATATATACAGCTCTGCTGTGGTGCTCTTTGCCTCCTCCTGCTGACCAGGAGGCGATATCCCATAAGTAAGGATGAAATATGTGGACTCGTCATATCGTAAAAGAAATAAATTTATCAGGTAAGCATAAATTTCCATTTTCATGTCAGGTTAGCGCAAGTAGGGTGTTTTTTCCACTTTTGTCACTCCATTGACTTCTATGGTCGTGATACATACTACCCTACCTATTAATTACTGCCTGAGATAAGCATAAGACTATCCTACGTACTAATTAATGCCTGAGATATGCATCAGACGATCCTATGTGCTAATTAATGCCTGGGATAAGCATAAGGCTATCCTACATACTAATTACAGCCTCAGATAAGCATAAGGCTATCCTACATATTAATGCCTGGGATAAGCATGTCTATCCTACATACTAATTACTGCCTCAGATAAGCATCAGGCTATCCTACATATTAATGCCTGGGATAAGCATAAGGCTATCCTACATATTAATGCCTGGGATAAGCATAAGGCTAACCTACATATTAATGCCTGGGATAAGCATAAGTCTATCCTACATATGAATGCCTAGGATAAGCATAAGGCTATCCTACATACTAATTACTGCCTCAGATAAGCATAAGGCTATCCTACATATTAATGCCTGGGATAAGCATAAGGCTATCCTACATATTAATGCCTGGGATGAGGATAAGGCTATCCTACATACTAATTACTGCCTCAGATAAGCATAAGGCTATCATACATATTAATTAATGCCTGGGATAAGCATAAGGCTATCCTACATATTAATGCCTGGGATAAGCATAAGGCTATCCTACATACTAAATAATGTCTGGGATACGCATAAGGCTATCCTACATACTAATTAATGCATGGGATAAGCATAAGGCTATCCTGCATACTAATTAATGCCTGGGATAAGCATAAGACTATCCTACATACTAATTAATGCCTGGGATAAGCATACGTCTATCCTACATACTAATTAATGACTGGGATAAGCATAAGGCTATCCTACATACTAATTAATGCCTGGGATAAGCATGCAGTTACCCTACATACTTATTAAAGCCTGGGATAAGCATAAGTCTATCCTACGTACTAATTAATGCCTGGGGTAAGCATAAGGCTATCCTACGTACTAATTAATGACTGGGGTAAGCATAAGGCTATCATACATACTAATTAATGCCTGTGGTAAGCATAAGGCTATACTACGTGCTAATTAATGCCTGGGATAAGCATAAGGCTATCCTACATACTAATTAATGCCTGGGATAAGCATAAGGCTATCCTACATACTAATTAATGCCTGGGATAAGCATAAGGCTATCCTACATACTAATTAATGCCTGGGATAAGCATAAGGCTATCCTACATACTAATTAATGCCTGGGATAAGCATAAGGCTATCCTACATACTAATTAATGCCTGGGATAAGCATGCGGTTACCCTACATACTTATTAAAGCCTGGGATAAGCATAAGTCTATCCTACGTACTAATTAATGCCTGGGGTAAGCATAAGGCTATCCTACGTACTAATTAATGCCTGGGGTAAGCATAAGGCTATCCTACGTGCTAATTAATGCCTGGGATAAGCATAAGGCTATCCTACATACTAATTAATGCCTGTGGTAAGCATAAGGCTATACTACGTGCTAATTAATGCCTGGGATAAGCATAAGGCTATCCTACATACTAATTAATGCCTGGGATAAGCATAAGGCTATCCTACATACTAATTAATGCCTGTGGTAAGCATAAGGCTATACTACGTGCTAATTAATGCCTGGGATAAGCATAAGGCTATCCTACATACTAATTAATGCCTGTGGTAAGCATAAGGCTATACTACGTGCTAATTAATGCCTGGGATAAGCATAAGGCTATCCTACATACTAATTAATGCCTGGGATAAGCATAAGGCTATCCTACATACTAATTAATGCCTGGGATAAGCATAAGGCTATCCTACATACAAATTAATGCCTGGGATAAGCATAAGGCTTTCCTACATACTAATTAATGCCTGAGATAAGCATAAGGCTATCCTACATACTAATTAATGCCTGGGATAAGCATAAGGCTATCCTATATTCTGATTAAAGTATGAATTATCTTCTACGGTTTTGTTTTCACATGTTATGGTCTTTATATTTATTTAGCCTCTATAGAAATATATGTACTATATTTCCTACGTAGTAGAAAAATATTTATACTTACATGGAATAAAATGCCCCAGATTCCAATAATGTGTCCCATTTAATATCTCCTTTAACTATTGATTTTTTGTGTTTTTAGGTGTATCTAGTGTTGATTTGACCACGAAAAGCAGAGGCAAAGTTACAGTCATTGGAGGGGGAGACTTGGCTATAGCTTGTTTATTGGCAATATCTGCAAAAGTAAGTTCCCAGCATTACTTTGTACCATGCTCCAAAATATGATATGCAATGAGTTTAGTATATTTTACTGGTACGTGTGTGTGTGCAGTTAATGAGTTTAGTGTATTTTACTGGTACGTGTGTGCAGTTAATGAGTTTAGTGTAATTTACTGGTACGTGTGTGTGCAGTTAATGAGTTTAGTGTATTTTACTGGTACGTGTGTGCAGTTAATGAGTTTAGTGTAATTTACTGGTACGTGTGTGTGCAGTTAATGAATTTAGTGTATTTTACTGGTACGTGTGTGCAGTTAATGAGTTTAGTGTATTTTACTGGTACGTGTGTGTGCAGTTAATGAGTTTAGTGTAATTTACTGGTACGTGTGTGTGCAGTTAATGAGTTTTGTGTATTTTACTGGTACATGTGTGCAGTTAATGAGTTTAGTGTATTTTACTGGTACTTGTGTGTGCAGTGTGTGCAGTTAATGAGTTTAGTGTAATTTACTGGTATGTGTGTGTGTGCAGTTAATGAGTTTAGTGTATTTTACTGGTACGTGTGTGTGCAGTTAATGAGTTTAGTATATTTTACTGGTACGTGTGTGTGCAGTTAATGAGTTTAGTGTATTTTACTGGTACGTGTGTGTGCAGTTAATGAGTTTAGTATATTTTACTGGTACGTGTGTGTGCAGTTAATGAGTTTAGTGTATTTTACTGGTACGTGTGTGTGCAGTTAATGAGTTTAGTATAGTTTACTGGTACGTGTGTGTGCAGTTAATGAGTTTAGTATATTTCACTGGTACGTGTGTGTGCAGTTAATGAGTTTAGTATAGTTTACTGGTATGTGTGTGTGCAGCTAATGAGTTTAGTATATTTCACTGGTACGTGTGTGTGTGTGCAGTTAATGAGTTTAGTATATTCTACTGGTACGTGTGTGTGTGCAATTAATGAGTTTAGTATATTTTACTGGTACATGTGTGTGTGCAGTTAATGGGTTTAGTGTATTTTACTGGTACGTGTGTGTGCAGTTAATGGGTTTAGTATATTTTACTGGTACGTGTGTATGCAGTTAATGAGTTTAGTGTATTTTACTGGTGTGTGTGTGTGCAGTTAATGAGTTTAGTATATTTTACTGGTACGTGTGTGTGCAGTTAATGAGTTTAGTATATTTTACTGGTACGTGTGTGTGCAGTTAATGAGTTTAGTATAGTTTACTGGTACGAGTGTGTGCAGTTAATGAGTTTAGTGTATTTTACTGGTACGTGTGTGTGCAGTTAATGAGTTTAGTATATTTTACTGGTACGTGTGTGTGCAGTTAATGAGTTTAGTATATTTTATTGGTACGTGTGTGCAGTTAATGAGTTTAGTATATTTTACTGGTACGTGTGTGTGTGCAGTTAAGGGGTTTAGTATATTTTACTGGTACGTGTGTGTGCAGTTAATGAGTTTAGTATATTTTACTGGTACGTGTGTGTGCAGTTAATGAGTTTAGTATATTTTACTGGTACGTGTGTGTGTGCAGTTAATGAGTTTAGTGTATTTTACTGGTACGTGTGTGTGTGCAGTTAATGGGTTTAGTGTATTTTACTGGTACGTGTGTGTGCAGTTAATGGGTTTAGTATATTTTACTGGTACGAGTGTGTGCAGTTAATGAGTTTAGTATATTTTACTGGTACGTGTGTGTGTGTGCATTTAATGAGTTTAGTGTATTTTATGGTACGTGTGTGAGCAGTTAATGAGTTTAGTGTATTTTACTGGTACGTGTGTGTGTGTGTGCAGTTAATGAGTTTAGTGTATTTTGTGGTACGTGTGTGTGTGCAATTAATGAGTTTAGTATATTTTACTGGTAAATGTGTGTGCAGTTAATGAGTTTAGTGTATTTTACTGGTACGTGTGTGTGTGCAGTTAATGAGTTTAGTATATTTTATTTGTACGTGTGTGTGCAGTTAATGAGTTTAGTATATTTTACTGGTACGTGTTGTGTCAGATTTGGTTATGATAACAATACAGGATACAGCACCATCTGTAATTATATATTGTCTCAGCCCTTTCCTAAATCTGGACTTGATATTTATAACAGGGTGTAGCTGATAAGACCCTCCTTCTTGATATCAGCGAGAGCGGAAATAAAGGCACGGGCGCCATGGACCTCAATATCTTCTGCGTCCCGAATGTGGAAGTTAGCAGTGGTAAATCCATACAATACTTTTATTCTAGCTGTTCTGGCGTCTTATGCAACGGATTAATGGGTTACACACTTTGTATATGACAGAGAATTAGTTTAACCCCTTGAGTGCAAACGACAGCTCTGAGCCATCACTAGCACTCTCCCGCCTTGAGGGAGATCTGGGGGCTCCCACCCGCTCCTACCCCGGCGACGAGGGCTTCACGTTATGCGCGGTGACGTCACGCGCAATGATGTGATGACGTCACTATGCAACTTTATTTAAAACTCACAATGTTAAGTACAGGAGCAGGGGGCATGCTGCTTAGAAGCCTACTTAGAAGCCTGTATTTCAGGCATCTAGGCAGCTACAGACCCACCGTTGGAAAGGTAATCTCATGCATCTGGCACGTGCGGGCACAGTTTTGTTATTTTCCTATTCAGTTTAAGAAGTTACTGTGAAATCTCATGAGATCACAGCAAACCAAAGCATGACCTCTGCACTGTCGATGATGATTGGCTATTGGGTTTTTTGTTTTGTTTTTCAACTAGCAGCTCAACAGCAGCTCTAACTGTTCACAGAGCACTTACTCTGGTGAGCTGAAGAAATTGTGAGGTAAAATATATTCCCTTTTTACATAGAGATGCTCAGGTGATATTTTCTGGTCAGCTTTTTACAGTTATATGATAAATCACTTGAAATTGATGCAGTATGAGTAATCTGTCCCTTTAAGTCTAATTTTTAATTTATTGTCACTTTAATCATAACCTATGGTTTATATGTAAAACACTCCTTACACCCAGAATTTGCACGTTTTTCAGAAATCTCATCCATCGCTGGCTCAAAGGTTGTTGTTATTACGGTAAATGCCTGGAGCAATGATCAGTCTTACATTGGTGTCCTCCAAAGCAACGTGGACATGTTACGTGGGCTTATTCCAGCGGTTGCCTCCCATTGTCCAAATAGTGTACTGCTTGTGGCATCTCAGCCAGGTGAGTGCTTGTTTTATACCACTGAAATGTCTCACTTGTTTAAAGGGATACTGAAGTTAAAATTCATGTATACGCTATGTATCACCAATGATTGAAAATTATAAAAAAAAAAAAATTTTTTTT
This sequence comes from Bombina bombina, assembly GCF_027579735.1. NCBI lineage: Eukaryota > Metazoa > Chordata > Amphibia > Anura > Bombinatoridae > Bombina > Bombina bombina. Next base: position 237,193,973 of record NC_069505.1, on the reverse strand, counting down.
TTTATAAAATGTGAGTGCACACTTGATTATCACTAAGATATATGAAGCCGCAAATGCTGCTTCGTAGGCCCAACGAGGTTTAGCCCACTTTTTTTAGAATATATTGACAGAGCAACGGACTCTGAGCCGGACAAGCCAAAAAAAGGCTATTTCCATCTAAAGGGGAGGAGAGCCCACAGCTTCATTCATCACTTGTGGGAATTACGAACCTGGCCACCAGGAGGAGGCAAAGACACCCCAGCCAAAGGCTTAAATACCTCCCCCACTCCCCTCATCCCCCAGTCATTCTTTGCCTTTTGTCACAGGAGGATGGCAGAGGAGTGTCAGAAAATTACGGAATAGTCTCTTATGGAGGGTAGTACTTTTTGAGATGGGACTGGAGTTTTAAGTAGTCCTGTCAGCCTCTCAGTGAGAGCATGGGTGAAAGTTAGAGTCCAGAGATAAAGGGGGAGTTCTTCTGCGAAACCATCCCGACTCATATTAACAGTTCCTTAAGCAGTCAGAGTTGACGAGTTTCGCTGCCTGCTTTTCTTCTCTCAAGTCCATGTCAGGAGCGACGATACTAACCTGTCACACTTGAAGGGCTGTGTTCCTGTTCCACGGAGTTGATTCTGGTAAGATTGTTTCATTATATATATATATATAGGTGATAATGCAAGAAGACAGGGTCACAGTGCAACTCTTTTTTTATCTGTATAGAATCTAGGGTACTACCCTCGGAAGGGAGTTATGGAACTGGGGATTTTAATATACATAATAATGTTTAATGTGTTTTTTACTGCACTTGTGTGAGAGGAGGCTCTGTCAATGTGGAACAGTTAGAGGGAGATTGAGGCGGGCTTTTTGGCACGTCTCTCTCAGTGCAGGTTCGGTCCTGCATGGCACTCCATGTTACCGGGTGTGGCCTCAGTAACTTCCTCTTTCTCGACCTGTGTTTGGAGGAGACAAAAGCTGTTTCTTGTAGTCCGGGTCATAGGAGGTGGTGAGTACCCCAGCCATTGGGATATAAAGGTGCCATTTAATCTATAATCAAGTCCTTTATAAAGGCGCAAGCTATGGAGGACTCTGATATGTTGGAGGATACTGCTTCCTTATCTAAAACTACTAACTGTGTATACTGTGCGGAGGTTCCGGTGGAACCGCCGTTACAGCTCTGTTCCTCATGTTATGACGATATTTCTGCTTCTAAAAAGTATTTAGTACAACTGAGCCGTCCACCTCTGAGGGTTCTCCGTCCCGCGAGGTGCGTTCCCTACAAGCATCTCCGATTACACAAGCAGTTCCCGGGGCTCTTTGGCCTCCAGACTTCGCTGATCAATTGCAGACGGCGGTTTCTACGGCCATTAATGCGATGCCTTGTCCTACTAAGCGCAATCGGAAGGTACGGCACTGCTAAACGTATCAGGGGTCTTCGACTCCGCTGGATAACTCGGACAGATTATTTGCGGAAGATTCCGACTTATTGGAAGATGTTGCTTCTGAGTCGGAATAGACTACTTCTAGGCCTCCGTCCGCGGAGGAACCAGATTTCAAATTTAAGATGGAGCATTTGCGTTTCCTGCTGGAGGTTCCGGAACCGAAGCTACCGGAGGAACCTTCGATCTCTAAACTGGATGGATAGGGTTTACGAGGACAGGGTAGTGCCCCAGGCCTTCTCGGTTGCTATCAAAATGGCGAACATTATTGAAAGTGAATGGGAGAAACTAGGTTTGCCCTTTTCTCCCTCGTCTTCTTTTAAGAAGCTTTTCCCCCTTCCGGACGCGCAGCTTGAACTGTGGGGAACCACCCCTAAGGTGGATGTTGCTATCTCCACACTCGCTAAGAGAACGACCATTCTGCTTGAGGATAGCTCCTCTTTTAAGGACCCCATGGATAAAAAGAGTCCATGTTGCGGAAGCTGTTCCAACTGACGGTGTTCCTTTTTCCAAACGGCGGCGGCTGTCGCTGCGGGGGCTGGTGCGGCTACATATTGGTGTGATGCACTATCAGTAATGGTCGAGGTGGAGACCACCCTGGAGGAGATTTTAAATTGAATCAAAGCCTTAAAGGACCAGTCAACACATTAGATTTGCATAATCAACAAATGCAAGATAACAAGACAATGCAATAGCACTTAGTCTGAACTTCAAATGAGTAGTAGATTTTTTTATAACAAATTTCAAAGTTATGTATATTTCCACTCCCCTTGTACCATGTGATAGCAATCAGCCAATCACAAATGCATATACGTATAGTCTGTGCATTCCTGCACATGCTCAGTAGGATCTGGTGACTCAAAAATTGTAAATATAAAAGACTGTGCACATTTTTTTTAATGGAAGTAAATTGGAAAATTGTTTAAAATTACATGCTGTATCTGAATCATGAAAATTTACTTTAACCTGAGTGTCCCTTTAAGGGTAGCGCATTTGTTCATTTGTGATGCTAACATGCAGATTATTCGCCTGAATGCTAAGACGTCAGGGTTATCTGTTTTAGCTTGCAGGGCTCTGTGGCTAAAATTGTGGTCTGCTGACATGACGTCGAAGTCTCTATTGCTTTCCCTACTATTCAAGGGGAAGGTTTTGTTTGGCCCGGGCCTGGATTCTATCATATCTACAGTCACGGGTGGCAATGGCGCCTTCTTACCTCAGGATAAGAAAGCCAAACCTAAGGGATCTACTTTTCGTCCCTTTTGTGCAGACAAGTCTCAGCGCCAGCAGCCTTCTGCAAAATCTGAGCAATCCAAGGAATCTTTGAAGCCAGCAATCTCTTGGAATAAGTCCAAGCAGAACAAGAAGCCAGCCGAGTCAAAGTCGGCATGAAGGGGCGGCCCCCGAACCGTCCTTGGGCCAGGTAGGGGGAAGACTATCTCTTTTTGCAGGGGCCAGGAGGGGAGACGTTACAGACCCTTGGGTCCTGGAGGTCGTCGCTCAGGGGTACAGGATAGGTTTCAAATCGTATCCGCCCAGAGGCAGGTTCCACCTGTCAAACATCTCTTCAAGACCAGAGAAGAGAGACGCCTTCCTGGGATGTGTGAGGGATCTCTCATCTCTCGGGGTAATCGTCCCAGTTCCTCCGGCAGAAAGAGGTCTGGGGTATTATTCAAACCTTTTCGTGGTCCCAAAGAAGGAGGGCACGTTTTGTCCAATTCTGGACCTAAAGGCCCTAAACCAGTTCTTGTCCGTCCCATCATTCAAGATGGAGACAATCAGGTCAATTTTGCCTCTGATCCAAGAGGGGCAATTCATGACGGCTATAGACCTGAAGGATACTTACCTTCATGTTCCAATCCACAAGGATCACTTTAAATTTCTAAGGTTTGCCTTCCTGTACCAGCACTTCCAGTTTGTGGTCCTTCCGTTTGGTCTGGCGACGGCCCCAAGAGTCTTTACAAAGGTTCTGGGAGCTCTTCTCGCAGTAGCGAGAGCCAGAGGGATTGCAGTGACTCTGTACCTGGACAATATCCTGGTCCAGGTTCCATCCTACAGTCTTGTGGAGGATTACTCAAGAGCTCTCCTCCTTCTACTTCGATCCCACGGGTGGAAGATAAACAAAGGAAAGAGTTCATTGGTCCCCAGCAGCAGGGTGGAGTTCCTGGGTACGATACTAGATTCTTCTGCGATAAAGATATTTCTGACAGACCAGAGACGTTGCAAGTTTGCGTCCAACTGTCTAGCCCTGCAGACATCCTCCAGGACATCTGTGGCCAGGTGTATGGAGGTAATCGGGCTCATGGTATCCAGCATAAATGTCATTCCATTCGCCAAGTTTCATCTTAGACCTCTGCAGCTGTGCATGTTGAGACAATGGAACGGCGATCATTCAGATTTGTCCCAAAAGATATCTCTGGACAGACCGGTGAGGGAGTCCCTGTCTTGGTGGACCCAACCGGGTTAGTTGTCCCAGGGGACTTTCTTCCTGAGACCATCCTGCGAGATTGTAACCAAGGATGCGAGTCTATCAGGATGGGGAGCCGTTTGGGGTGCCAGAAAGGCACAAGGCAGATGGAATCGAGCCTACCTATAAATATTCTGGAACTTCGAGCGATATTCAATGCTCTGAAGGCTTGGCCCCCTCTGGGGTCGTCCCAATTCATCAGATTTCAATCGGAAAACATCACCTCGGTGGCTTACATAAACCACTAGAGGGGGGGGATGAGAAACTCCCTAGCGATGAGGGAAGTGTCTCGGATTCTGGAATGGGCAGAGACTCACAATTGTTCGATCTTAGTGATCCACATTCTTGGTGTGTGGACAACTGGGCAGACAGACGTTTCATCCAGGGGAATAGTCTCTCCACCCCGAGATGTTAGTGGAGATCTGCAGCAGATGGGGGACACCGGAAATAGATCTCATGGCGTACAGACTCAATTGCAAGCTACCCAGATACAGGTTGCGATCCAAGGATCCTCAGGCGGAACTGATAGACGCCTTGTCTGTATCCTGGGACTTCAACCTAATCTACATATTTCCACCTCTTCTACCTCGAGTAGTAGCCCGCATCAAGCAGGAGCAAGCTTCGGCTATTCTGAATGCTCCGTTGTGGCCCCAAAGGACGTGGTTTGCGGATCTAGTGGCGATGTTGTGTTATCCACCGTGGACGTTACCTTGTTGCAAAGATCTGCTGGTTCAAGGTCCTTTTCTACATCAAAATCTCGATTCTCTGAGGCTGACTGCGTGAAGATTGAACGCCTAGTCTTAGCCAAGGGAGGTTTTTTGGAGAGAGTGATCGACACACTCGTCCAGGCTAGGAAGCCGGTCACTAGACGCATCTACCACAAGGTGTGGAGGACCTACTTGTCCTGGTGTGAGGAACGAGGATACCCATGGCATAAGGTCAAGGTGTCCAGGATTTTCCCTTTTCTCCAGGATGGTCTGGATAAGGGTCTTGCTGCTAGTTCCCTAAGGGAACAGATCTCTGCTTTATCGGTTCTGTTGCATAAGAAGCTTGCGGAGCTTCCTGGCATTCAGTCCTTTGTTCAGGCTCTGGTTAGGATTAGACAGGTTTTCAGAAATCCAGCTCCTCCCTGGAACTTAAACTTGGTGCTTAAGGTTTGCAGAGGGCTCCGTTTGAGCCTATGCATACCCTGGACATTAAGATTCTCTCATGGAAGGTCCTGCTGTTATTGGCTATGGCATCGGCACGCAGAGTCTCTGAGTTGGCGGCCTTACAATTTGAGCCTCCTTACTTGGTTTTTAATGCTGACAAGACCGTTCTGCGAACCGGTTTGGGATTTCTTCCCAAGGTCGTGTCGAGTCGTAAAATTAACCAGGAGATAGTGGTTCCTTCCTTGTGTCCTAACCCTTCGTCCTCAAAGGAGAGGTTACTTCATAATCTGGATGTGGTTCGGGCCTTGAAGTGTTATCGTCAAGCCACGAAGGAGTTCATACAGATGTCGTCCTTATTCGTTGTGTATTCTGGAAGGTGCAGGGGGCAGAGGGCCTCTGAAACTTCTTTATCTTTTTGGTTGAGGAGTATGATCCGTCTGGCTTATGAGACAGCGGTACACAAGCCTCCTCAGAGGATTACGGCTCACTCGACTATAGCTGTGACCTCTTCTTGGGCCTTTAAGAATGAGGCTTCTATGGAGCAGATTTGTAAGGCGGCCACTTGGTCTTCCTTACATACTTTTTGTAAAATTTTACAAATTTTACGTTTTTGCTTCGGCGGAAGCAGCTTTTGGGAGAGAGGATCTGCAGGCTGTGTTGCCCTCAGTATAGGGTCCGCCTCCTTTACCCTCCCGTTTTCTTCATTCAGTGTCCTCTAGAGCTTGGATATTTATTCCCACAAGTGATTAATGAAGCATTGGACTCTCCTCCCCTTTAGATGGAAAACATAAATTATGCTTACCTGATCATTTCATTTCCATCATGGGGCGGAGGGTCCACTGCACCCGCCCATTCTCCGGTGGGCGGACCTAAATTTAATTTTTTGTTCTTCTGTCACCATTTATACCCTGATATTCTCCTACTGTTCCTTGTTCCCTCTGCAGAATGACTGGGGGATGAGGGAAGTGGGGGAGGTATTTAAGCCTTTGGCTGGGGTGTCTTTGCCTCCTCCTGGTGGCCAGGTTCTTAATTCCCACAAGTAATGAATGAAGCAGTGGACTCTCCACCCCACGATGTAAATGAAATTATCAGGTAAGCATAATTTATGTTTTCTCAATGGTATGTCAATGTTTCTTTCATGTAATTAGCAAGAGTCCATGAGCTAGTGACGTATGGGATATGCATTCCTACAAGGAGGGGCAAAGTTTCCCAAACCTCAAAATGCCTATAAATACACCCCTCACCACACCCACAAATCAGTTTTACAAACTTTGCCTCCTATGGAGGTGGTGAAGTAAGTTTGTGCTAGATTCTACGTTGATATGCGCTCCGCAGCAGGTTGGAGCCCGGTTTTCCTCTCAGCGTGCAGTGAATGTCAGAGGGATGTGAGGAGAGTATTGCCTATTTGAATTCAATGATCTCCTTCTACGGGGTCTATTTCATAGGTTCTCTGTTATCGGTCGTAGAGATTCATCTCTTACCTCCCTTTTCAGATCGACGATATACTCTTATATATACCATTACCTCTACTGATTCTCGTTTCAGTACTGGTTTGGCTTTCTACTACATGTAGATGAGTGTCCTGAGGTAAGTAAGTCTTATTTTCTGTGACACTCTAAGCTATGGTTGGGCACTTTTATATAAAGTTCTAAATATATGTATTCAAACATTTATTTGCCTTGACTCAGGATGTTCAAACATTCCTTATTTCAGACAGTCAGTTTCATATTTGGGATAATGCATATGAATACATTTTTTTCTTACCTTAAAAATTTGACTTTTTTCCCTGTGGGCTGTTAGGCTCGCGGGGGCTGAAAATGCTTCATTTTATTGCGTCATTCTTGGCGCGGACTTTTTTGGCGCAAATTTTTTTTTCTGTTTCCGGTGTCATACGTGTCGCCGGAAGTTGCGTCATTTTTGACGTTTTTTTGCGCCAAAAGTGTCGGCGTTCCGGATGTGGCGTCATTTTTGGCGCCAAAAGCATTTAGGCGCCAAATAATGTGGGCGTCTTTTTGGCGCTAAAAAATATGGGCGTCACTATTGTCTCCACATTATTTAAGTCTCATTATTTATTGCTTCTGGTTGCTAGAAGCTTGTTCACTGGCATTTTTTCCCATTCCTGAAACTGTCATTTAAGGAATTTGATCAATTTTGCTTTATATGTTGTTTTTTCTATTACATATTGCAAGATGTCCCAGATTGACACTGAGTCAGAAGATACTTCTGGAAAAACGCTGCCTGGTGCTGGATCGACCAAAGTTAAGTGTATCTGCTGTAAACTTATGGTATCTGTTCCTCCAGCTGTTGTTTGTAATGAATTTCATGACAAACTTGTTAATGCAGATAATATTTCCTTTAGTAATGTTACATTACCTGTTGCTGTTCCGTCAACATCTAATACTCAGAGTGTTCCTGTTAACATAAGAGATTTTGTTTCTAAATCCATTAAGAAGGCTATGTCTGTTATTCCTCCTTCTAGTAAACGTAAAAGGTCTTTTAAAACTTCTCATTTTTCAGATGAATTTTTAAATGAACATCATCATTCTGATTCTGATAATGGTTCCTCTGGTTCAGAGGATTCTGTCTCAGAGGTTGATGCTGATAAATCTTCATATTTATTCAAAATGGAATTTATTCGTTCTTTACTTAAAGAAGTCTTAATTGCATTAGAAATAGAGGATTCTGGTCCTCTTGATACTAAATCTAAACGTTTAAATAAGGTTTTTAAATCTCCTGTAGTTATTCCAGAAGTTTTTCCTGTCCCTGATGCTATTTCTGAAGTAATCTCCAGGGAATGGAATAATTTGGGTAATTCATTTACTCCTTCTAAACGTTTTAAGCAATTATATCCTGTGCCATCTGACAGATTAGAGTTTTGGGACAAAATCCCTAAAGTTGATGGGGCTATCTCTACTCTTGCTAAACGTACTACTATTCCTACGGCAGATAGTACTTCCTTTAAGGATCCTTTAGATAGAAAGATTGAATCCTTTCTAAGAAAAGCTTACTTATGTTCAGGTAATCTTCTTAGACCTGCTATATCTTTAGCGGATGTTGCTGCAGCTTCAACTTTTTGGTTAGAAGCTTTAGCGCAACAAGTAACAGATCATAATTCTCATAGCATTGTTAATCTTCTTCAACATGCTAATAACTTTATTTGTGATGCCATCTTTGATATCATTAGAGTTGATGTCAGGTATATGTCTCTAGCTATTTTAGCTAGAAGAGCTTTATGGCTTAAAACTTGGAATGCTGATATGTCTTCTAAATCAACTTTGCTTTCCCTTTCTTTCCAGGGTAATAAATTATTTGGTTCTCAGTTGGATTCTATTATCTCAACTGTTACTGGAGGGAAAGGAACTTTTTTACCACAGGATAAAAAATCTAAAGGTAAATTTAGGTCTAATAATCGTTTTCGTTCCTTTCGTCACAATAAGGAACAAAAGCCTGATCCTTCACCCACAGGAGCGGTATCAGTTTGGAAACCATCTCCAGTCTGGAATAAATCCAAGCCTTTTAGAAAACCAAAGCCAGCTCCCAAGTCCACATGAAGGTGCGGCCCTCATTCCAGCCCAGCTGGTAGGGGGCAGATTACGTTTTTTCAAAGAAATTTGGATCAATTCAATTCACAATCTTTGGATTCAGAACATTGTTTCAGAAGGGTACAGAATTGGCTTCAAGATAAGGCCTCCTGTAAAGAGATTTTTTCTTTCCCGTGTCCCAGTAAATCCAGCGAAAGCTAAAGCATTTCTGAAATGTGTTTCAGATCTAGAGTTGGCTGGAGTAATTATGCCAGTTCCAGTTCTGGAACAGGGGCTGGGGTTTTATTCAAATCTCTTCATTGTACCAAAGAAGGAGAATTCCTTCAGACCAGTTCTGGATCTAAAAATATTGAATCGTTATGTAAGGATACCAACATTCAAGATGGTAACTATAAGGACTATCCTGCCTTTTGTTCAGCAAGGGCATTATATGTCCACAATAGATTTACAGGATGCATATCTGCATATTCCGATTCATCCAGATCACTATCAGTTTCTGAGATTCTCTTTCCTAGACAAACATTACCAGTTTGTGGCTCTGCCGTTTGGCCTAGCAACAGCTCCAAGAATTTTTACAAAGGTTCTCGGTGCCCTTCTGCCTGTAATCAGAGAACAGGGTATTGTGGTTTTTCCTTATTTGGACGATATCTTGGTACTTGCTCAGTCTTCACATTTAGCAGAATCTCATACGAATCGACTTGTGTTGTTTCTTCAAGATCATGGTTGGAGGATCAATTTACCGAAAAGTTCATTGATTCCTCAGACAAGGGTAACCTTTTTTTAAGATCCACATCTTGGGTAGTCATTATCCCATACGTCACTAGCTCATGGACTCTTGCTAATTACATGAAAGAAAACATAATTTATGTAAGAACTTACCTGATAAATTCATTTCTTTCATATTAGCAAGAGTCCATGAGGCCCACCCTTTTTGTGGTGGTTATGATTTTTTTGTATAAAGCACAATTGTTCCAATTCCTTATTTTTTATGCTTTCGCACTTTTTTCTTATCACCCCACTTCTTGGCTATGCGTTAAACTGATTTGTGGGTGTGGTGAGGGGTGTATTTATAGGCATTGTGAGGTTTGGGAAACTTTGCCCCTCCTGGTAGGAATGTATATCCCATACGTCACTAGCTCATGGACTCTTGCTAATATGAAAGAAATGAATTTATCAGGTAAGTTCTAACATAAATTATGTTTTTGAATATCGGAGCCTACGTATTGGGCTTTGGTATGCAGACAAAGATAATATAAAGTAGCATGTGTGTGTGTGCAGAAAGTGATAACAAAAGAAGATCTGATATCCCTGAAATCTCAACTCATTTTAATAGATTATGATGTCAAAGAACAAAACAAGCCATTTTATATACAAAAATAAACCTAAAGGATGAATTCCTCATGCATTCTATACTCTGCAATTGGGATAACAAGTCATTGGAAACAAATTAAGGGGGAAGACATTTTACGGTACACTGTCCCTTTTAAAGTGGCCTAAAATCCTGTTTTCCTTAAAATGTTTAATTATGCACAATACAAAAATAAAAACTTTACAATGCACTAATGATTTATTTTTCCTGTATTTCTGAAAATTACAGTTTCTCTACTCTTTCTAGAGAACCTAGACTACATTTCCCTTACCCTCCTACATGCTGCGCTGTGATTGGTTGATATGCACAGGAATTCAGTTATATCTGTCCCTAATTGGCCCCAACAGATGAAATAAGATAAACAACATATAAATGCGTTATATAAATGTATGAGCAATTGTTTCTTTATGTTTATTTTTTGTATATGAAATAACTTCATTGTTCTTTGAAACCACAACCCATCAAAATGAGTTGAGCTTGCAGGGAAATCGGATAGCTTTATTGTATAACTTTCTGTATATACACATGCTTCTTTGTATTATCTCTGGCTGTATACCAAAGCCCAATACTTAAAGGGACAGTCAACAACAGAATTTTTGTTGTTTTGGAAGCTAGATAATCCCTTTATTACCCATTCCCCAGTTTTGCATAAACAACACAGTAATGTTAATATACTTTTTACCTCTGTGATTACCTTGTATCTAAGCCTCTGCAGACTGCTCCTTATCTCAATTATATTAATATACTTTTTACCTCTTTGATTACCCTGTATCTAAGCCTCTGCAGACTGCTCCTTATCTCAGTTATATTAATTTACTTTTTACCTCTGTCATTACTTTGTATTTAAGCCTCTGCAGACTGCCCCTTATCTTAGTTATATTAATATACTTTTTACCTCTGTGATTACCTTGCATCTAAGCATCTTCTGACAGCCCCCTGATCACATGACTTTTTATTTATTATCTATTGACTTTCATTTTAGCCAATTAATGCAGTGTCTGCCACAAGCCACGGGAGTGAGCACAATGTTATCTATATGGCTGACATGAACTAGCAGTCTCCTGTTGTGAAAAGCAAATAAAAAAAGCATGTGATAAGAGGGCTTCAAGGGCTTAGAAATTATCATATGAGCCTTCCTAGGTTTAGCTTTTAACTAAGAATACCAAGAGAACAAAGCAAAATTTGTGATAAAAGTAAATTAGAAAGTTGTTTAAAATTACTGCCCTATCTGAAACATGAAAAGAAAATTGGACTTAATTGTCCCTTTAAAAAGAACAATTGAAAATGAACATTTTAGAGCTTTATCTCTTTCACCTCCCTCTGTGAGTGTAATTTCTTCTGCTGGCTGTGTTTATAGTTTCTCAATAGCCTATACCTAGGTATAGAAACTTCAGTGTAGCTAGGGATACTACAGGCTAAATCAGCTATTTCACATGCTGATGTAAAGGCTAAGGAGCTATTTGTAAACAATTAAATACATTCCAGCAGGTAAAATGGATCATTGGGAACAAATTAAAGGAGAGAAAGTTTTTAGGTAAACTGTCCCTTTAAGCTTCCGTGACTCCCAGAGCATGTCATTTTAAAAATTTCTATCTCAATGGGAGGAGAACCCACTGCTTCATTCATTACTTGTGGGAATTAAGAACCTGGCCACCAGGAGGAGGCAAAGACACCCCAGCCAAAGGCTTAAATACCTCCCCCACTCCCCTCATCCCCCAGTCATTCTTTGCCTTTCGTCACAGGAGGTTGGCAGAGAAGTGTCGGAAGATTTGGAGTTGTCTCTTATGGAGGGTAGTACTCTTCACAATGAGACTGGAGTTTTAAGTAGGCCTGTCATCCTCTCAGTAATAGCATGGGTGAAAGTTAGTCTGGAGACTCAGGGAATTTCCCTGTGTTTGGGTCATAGGAGGTGGTGAGTGTCCCGGCCATTGGTGTATAAAGGTGCCATTTATTCTATCTAGTCCGTATTAAAGCGCAAGCTATGGAGGACTCTGATATGTTAGAGGATACTCCCTCTTTTATTAAAGCTCATATCTGTGTTTATTGTGAGGAGGTTCATGTTGATCCACATGCTCAACTGTGTTCCACATGCTTTGATAAAATTGCAATATCTAAAAAGAACAAGATATTTAGTACTTCTGAGCCGTCCACCTCTGAGAGTTCCCCGTCCCGCGGGGTGCGTTCCCTACATTCATCTCCAATTACACATGTAGCTCCCCAAGGCCCTACTGATCCTCCCTCGGGAGGGGCCTCGTGGCCGCCAGATATCGCTGCCCAGTTGCAAGAAGCGGTTTCCGTGGCCTTCCATGCCCTACCATGCCCTGCAAAGCGCAAGCGAAGGGAAAGACATAGCCTTCCGTCCCAGGGGTCATCTACTCCGTTGGAGGTCTCTGAGAGATTATTTGGTGATGATGCCTCCGATTCGTTGGAGGGCGCTCTCTCTGGGACAGAATCGGCGTCTTTGAAACCTCCGGCTACGGAGGAGCCTGATTTTAAGTTTGGGATGAAGCATTTGTAGTGCTTGCTACGTTGGAGGTTCCGGAACCGAAACTTCCGGAAGAACCTTTGATCCCTAAACTAGATAGGGTTTCGGGATTCCAAATTGTTTTTCAGAGGGGAGTTCGGTTTGATCCTGTTTCCACTAGCAAAACAGAATAGATTTCCAAATCGAGATGGTGATGAAAAACAATGGGACTGCTCCCAGTCTGCATACAAGACAACTTCCAAATATATAATTTAAAAACAAGGCTTTATTTGCTCCAGCAATGCGTTTCTCGACCGCCAAACGGGTCGTTTCATTAGGCAATAAAAAATGGATACAATAATCCTTGATTAGCAACATTAAATACACTTGTTGAAATAAAAAACGGAAGTTGTCATACTCAGAAGGCACCAATCGAATGCTCAACCTAATTGTTTATACATTGACAATAAAACCCTTAACATAAAGGTCAATAACATTCAGACAATAAAACCCTTAACATAAAGGGCAACTTCATCTGGTAAGCCTAATACTGTCTATGTGCTTATATACCTATTTGGTACGAAATACACTATGAGGCGCCCTCTTTTCTTTCTCAATGCCAGCAGCCTGCTGCAAAGACCGAGCAGTCCAAGGGATCTTGGAAGCCGGCTCAATCTTGGAACAAGTCCAAGCAGAGCAAGAAGCCCTCCGAGACAAAGTCGGCATGAAGGGGCGGCACCCGATCCATCTCTGGATCGCGTAGGGGGCAGACTATCTCTGTTCACAGAGGCTTGGACGGACAACGTACAGGATCCTTTGGTTCTGGAGGTTATTTCCCAGGGTTACAGGATAGGGTTCAAGACTTATCCGCCCAGGGGCAGATTCCTCCTATCAAATCTATCCTCAAGACCAGAGAAGAGAGATGCCTTTCTAGAGTGCGTGAGGGATCTCTCCTCTCTCGGAGTAATTATTCCAGAACCTCTAGCAGAAAGTGGTCTAGGGTACTATTCAAACCTTTTAATGGTTCCAAAGAAGGAGGGCACGTTCTGCCCGATTCTGGACCTAAAGTGCCTAAACAAGTTTCTGTCAGTTCCATCGTTCAAAATGGAGACGATCAGTTCGATTCTGCCCCTAGTTCAAGATGGGCAATTTATGACAGCAATAGACTTGAAGGATTCCTACCTTCACGTGCTAATCCACAAGGACCATATCAGGTTCCTAAGATTCACATTTCTGGACCAACACTTCCAGTTTGTGGCCCTACCTTTCGGTCTGGCGACTGCCCCAAGAACAAAGGTTCTGGGGGCACTGCTCGTAGTAGCGAGAGCCAGAGGTATTGCGGTGGCTCCTTATCTGGATGATATTCTGGTCCAGGCTCCGTCCTGCAGTCTCGCGGAGGACCACTCGAGGGCTCTTCTTCTCCTTTGATCCCATGGATGGAAGATAAACAAAGGAAAGAGCTCTCTGGTTCCCAGCAACAGGGTGGAGTTCCTGGGTACGATAATAGATTCCATATCGATGAAGATATTCTTGACAGAACAGAGACGTTCCAAGATTTTGTCCAGCTGTCTTGCCCTTCAAACCTCCTCAAGGCCATTGTGCTGATGGTATCCAGCATAGCTGTCATTCCATTCGCCAGGTTCCTTCTCAGACCTCTTCAGTTATGCATGTTGAGACAATGGAATGGTGATCACTCAGATCTATCCCAACAGATCTCTTTGGACAACCGAGGAAATCCCTCTTTTGATGGATCTGTCCGGGACAGCTGGCCCTAGGGAACATCCTTCTTGAGGCTGTCCTGGGAGATTGTGACCACGGACGCAAGTCTTTCAGGATGGGGAGCTGTTTGGGGTGCCAGAAGGACACAGGGCAAGTAGACTCGAGTGGAGTCGACTCTACCAATAAATATTCGGGAACTTTGAGCGATATTCAACGCTCTGAGGGCTTGGCCCCACATGAGGTCGTCCCAAATCATCAGATTCCAGACAACAATACCTCAGTGGCTTACATAAACCATAAGGGGGGAACGAGAAGCTCACTAGCCATGAGGGAAGTATCTCGGATTCTGGAATGGGCAGAGACTCACAATTGTTCGCTCTCAGCGATCCACATTCCGGGTGTGGACAACTGGGAAGCAGACTTTCTCAGCAGACAATTGTTTCATCCGGGGGAATGGTCTCTCCATCCCGAGGTGTTTGCGGAGATCTGCAACAGATGGGGGACGCCAGAGAGAGACCTCATGGCGTCCAGACTCAACTTCAAGCTACCCAGATACGGGTCGCGGTCCAGGGACCCACAGGCAGAGCTGATAGATGCCTTACCGGTGCCTTGGGAGTTCAACCTAATTTACATTTTCTTTTTTAAGACATGATGAGTCCATGGATCATCTTAATTGCTAATGGTATATTCACCTCCTGGTCAGCAGGAGGAGGCAAAGAGCACAACAGCAGAGCTGTTAAATAGCTCCTCCCTTCCCTCCCTCCCACCCCAGTCATTCTCTTTGCCTACGTTAGTGATAGGAAGAGGTAAAGTGAGGTGTTAGACTAGATTCTTCTATCAAGAGTTTATTATTTTCAAAGTAGTGCCAGAGAGTGCTGCTTTTTCCTAGGGTGTAGCTGTAGTCTATATCAGTCTCTACAGGAGAGCTTTGGTGGCTTTAGAGCAATGGGAACTTGTGGGACTTAATTCTCACTGCGCCTCCCATGTGTTTTGCTGCCCTGTATGCCTCAGTCTGAGGAAAAGGATTACTCAGCATGCCTTTTTTTCTACAGGTCAATGGGAGGGAGCGGACCTCTTTAACCTGGAAGCTGCCTTGCTGCCAGGCAGTAGATGAGGTAAGTGCTAACTTTTTTTCTGGGGATAAAGATAACTCAGAATAAGTTGGGGCACTTTATTTTCTATGTACAGACCTCATAGTTTTACAGGCTCCTTATAGGGGTTTCATGGACAAAATCTCCTATCGTTCTAAGAGTTACTAGGGCAGTATGGACGCAGGCACTAGGGCTAATTGTGACTCACCTCTCCCGGCGGTTCTCACTAATACTAGCCGTCGGGGAGTTTCTATATGAGCTGCGATGCAGAGTGCGAGCTCAGTGTGAGGGAGATTCTCTATTATTATTTAACAGTCGATGTACTGTAATGCATAGTGGTGCTTCACTGTTAGTTTATCTAAACGGACTAAGTAACGTCCTAATCTGGGTCTGCTCAGTCGGTTATTCTCCCATAACAATGGCGATCGGGAGAGGACTATTGAAACGCCCTTGGGGGGCTGAGCTTGTGTGTGTACTGTAATGGCAAGCTCAGTAATGCTGTGTGCAAACTCAGGGTGATGGTGCTTCACTATTTTGTTAATAATACGGAAGCAACTGCCTAAGAAGGAGATAAACTAAGAGACTGCCTAATGTGTTATTTCTCCCGGTGGTTCAACTTAACTGTACCAGATAGGGCTATAGGGTTCCCCATTTTTCCCTATAACTTAGAAGGAGATGCTATTCGCATGGAGGGACCCTATGGTTAGAAGCTGGATATGGCTACTGTTTCCAGTATGGCGGCGTACTGGTGTCATATGTTTTCTGTTTACAGACACCCCTCTCGCAGGATAGGAGAAGGTTTTTTTTATGTATGAGATAATTTTGTTCCTTTCAGGATGGCAGGTAACTTGCTCTTGAGTTAAGGACACAATACCATGAAGCCTGCTGTTGAATCAAAACAGCATGACAGGCTTGCCCCGATCCGGGACTGGATCTTGTTGGGGGCAGACTTTCCTTTTTTTTACTCGGGCTTGGGTTCGACATGTTCTGTATACTGGGGCAATAGAAAATGTTTCCCAGGAATACAAGTTCAAGGGTTTTCCTTTCAGGGACAGGTTTCTGCTTTCAAGATTTTCTGCGGAAAAGAGAGAGGCGTTCTTACACTGTGTAAGAGGCCTTTTCAACCTGGGAGTAATTGTTCCTGTTCCGGTACAGGAACAAGGTCTGGGATGTTATTCCAGTCTGTTTGTGGTTCCCACAAAGGAGGGGACCTTCAGACCAATTCGAGACCGTCCTTCAAGATGGAAAATATTCATTCCACTCTTCCATTGATCCAGGAGGGTCAATGTATGACCACAGTGGATTTAAAGGATGCATATCTACATGTTACCATTCACAGGGATCATCACAAGTTCTTAAGGTTTGCTTTTCTGGACAAATATTTCCAGTATGTGGCTCTTCCTTTTGGTCTTGCCACAGCCCCAGAATCTTCACAAAGGTTCTGGCATCTCTGTTGGCTGGTTTCGGTCTTGCCACAGCCCCAGAATCTTCACAAAGGTTCTGGGATCTCTGTTGGCGGGTTTCGGTCTTGCAACAGCCCCAGAATCTTCACAAAGGTTCTGGGATCTCTGTTGGCGGTGCTTCGTGCAAAAGGCATTGTAGTGGTGCCTTATCTAGATGACATTCTAGTTCAGGCGCCATCCTCTCAACTAGCAAGGTCCCTCACGGACTTGGTATTATTCTTCCTATGATCCACGGCTGGAAGGTGAATTTAGTAAAGAGTTCCTAGGAACCATAATAGATTCAATATCTCTGAAGATATTTCTGACAGAAGTCAGGAAATCAAAGATTGTCGATGTTTGTCTAGCCCTTCAGCCCACTTCTCGGCCTTCAGTGGCTCATTGCATAGAGTTAATTGGGCTGATGGTGGCCGCATTGGATATCATCACGTTTGCTTGCTTTCATCTCAGAGCTTTGCTGGGACAATGGAACGGAGATTATTCGGACTTGTCTCCCCGGCTTCTACTGGAGCAGGAGACTTTCTACAATGGTGGTTGTCTCTGGATCATTTGTCCCAAGGAACATGCTTTTGCAGACCATCTTGGGTGCTTGTGTCAACAGATGCCAGTTTTCTAGGGTGGGGAGCAGTCTGGGGATCTCTAAAGGCTCAGGGAATATGGACTCAAGCAGAGTCTGTTATACCCATAAACATTCTGGAACTGAGAGCGATCTTCAATGCTCTTCTCACCTGGCCCCAGTTGGCCTCTGCACTGTTTACCAGGTTCCAGTCGGACAACATAACGTCAGGGGGGAACAAGGAGTTCCTTGGCGATGACAGACGTTTCCAAAATAATTCAATGGGCGGAAGCCCATTCTTGCTATCTGTCAGCAGTCCACATTCCAGGGGTGGACAACTGGGGGGCGGATTTTCTGAGCAGACAGACTTTTCATCCGGGGGAGTGGGACTTCATCCGAAAGTATTTTCCAACCTGACTCTCAAGTGGGGTCAGCCGGATTTAGATCTCATGGCATCGCGGCAGAATGCCAAACTCTCGAGATACGGGTTGAGATCCAGGGACCCCCAGGCGGAACAGATAGATGGTCTGGCGGCCTCTTGGACCTTCAATCTAGCATTCCTGTTTCTTCCGTTTACTCTTCTTCCTCTGGTAATTGCCTGGATCAAGCAGGAAAGGGCCTCAGTGATTCTCATAGCACTGGCCTGGCCTCACTGGTTTTGATGTGCAGATTTGGTGGAGATGACATCTCTACCACCTTGGACTTCCGTTGTGGAAAGACCTTATGATTCATGGGCCCTTCCTTCACCCAATCTAGTTTCTCTGAAGCTGAATGCTTGGAGATTGAACGCTTAATCTTGTCCAGGCGGGGGGTTTTCTGATTCGGTCATAGAGATCATGTTTCAGGCTCGTAAGCCTGTATCTAGAAAAATTTAAAATTTACTATAAGATTTGGCGTAAAAATCTTTGCTGGTGTGAATCCAAGGGATACTCATGGAGTAGAGTTAGGATTCCTAGGATTTTATCTTTTCTCCAACATTGGTGTGTCCGGTCCACGGCGTCATCCTTACTTGTGGGAATATCTCTTCCCCAACAGGAAATGGCAAAGAGTCCCAGCAAAGCTGGCCATATAGTCCCTCCTAGGCTCCGCCCACCCCAGTCATTCTCTTTGCCGTTGCACAGGCAACATCTCCACGGAGATGGTTAAGAGTTTTTTGGTGTTTAAATGTAGTTTTTTATTCTTCTATCAAGTGTTTGTTATTTTAAAATAGTGCTGGTATGTACTATTTACTCTGAAACAGAAAAGGATGAAGATTTCTGTTTGTGAGAGGAAGATGATTTTAGCAGACAGTAACTAAAATCGATTGCTGTTTCCACATAGGACTGTTGAGATGAAGTAACTTCAGTTGGGGGAAACAGTTAGCAGACTTTTCTGCTTAAGGTATGACTAGCCATATTTCTAACAAGACCATGTAATGCTGGAAGGGCTGTCATTTCCCCTCATGGGGACCGGTAAGCCATTTTCTTAGTCAAGCAAACAGAATAAAGGGCTTAATATGGGCTATAAAACTGGTAGACACTTTTATGGGCTAAATCGATTGCTTTATCTGGGCATTTTATACATGTTTATGCTGATAATTCACATTTATAAACTTGGGGAACGTTTTTTAACGGCAGGCACTATGTTAGACACCTTTTCCAGTCAGGAAGGGCCTTCCCAGTGTAGGCTGAGCCTCATTTTCGCGCCATTACTGCGCAGTTGTTTTTTGAGAGCAAGACATGCAGATGCATGTGTGAGGATCTGAAAGTAGCTGGAAAAGTTTCTAGAAGGCGTCACTTGGTATCGTATTCCCTTCTGGGCTTGGTTAGGTCAAAGCAAAGGCTATAGCTGGGACTGTATAGGGGTTAAATTTGTAAACGGCTCCGGTTCCGTTATTTTAAGGGTTAAAGCTCTGAAAATTGGTGTGCAATACTCTTAATGCTTTAAGACACTGTGGTGAAATTTTGGTAATTTTGGAACAATTCCCTTCATACTTTTTCACATATTCAGTAATAAAGTGTTTTCTGTTTAAAATTTAAAGAGACAGTAACGGTTTTGTTTTAAAACGTTTTTTGTGCTTTATTGACAAGTTTAAGCCTGTTTAACATGTCTGTGCCTTCGGATAAGAAAAAAACGGCATACCTTTTGTTCCCCCCCCCCTATATTTAAGAAATTATTTCCTATGGTCGACCCCAGAAAGGACTTATGGCAGACAGTCCCTAAGGTCGAGGGGGCAGTTTCTACTCTAAACAAGCGCACTACTATTCCTATTGAGGATAGTTGTGTTTTCAAAGACCTATGGATAAAAAATTGGAGGGTTTGCTTAAAAAGATTTTTGTACAGCAAGGTTACCTTCTACAACCCATTTCGTGCATTGTTCCTGTCACTACAGCAGCGTGGTTCTGGTTCAAGGAACTAGAAAAGTCGCTCAGTAGAGAGACTCCATATGAGGAGGTTATGGACAGAGTTCACGCACTTAAGTTGGCTAACTCTTTTATTTTAGATGCCGCTTTGCAATTAGCTAGATTAGCGGCGAAAAATTCAGGGTTTGCAATCGTGGCGCGCAGAGCGCTTTGGCTAAAGTCTTGGTCAGCGGATGTGTCATCCAAGACAAATTTGCTTAAAGGGCCACTGTAAGTAAATATTTTCTATGCCTGTTACTAACTAACTACCCCAAATACGCTTTTTATCAATAGCATTTCATTAACATATCTCTACCGTATATCAGAAATCTTGTCTGCAAATTTAATTGTTTTCCAAACCCACTCCGTGGGTATACTTTGCTCTGTACCAATCCGTTTACAATACCTAGGTTTCAAAAATGGCGCTTTAAAACACAAAGTTATTGGTTTAAGTATTTTGAACATGCAGTGCTGAAAATAGTGGGCCAGGATAACGTGACATCATCGGCGAATAAAAGATATAACTTTTAGAACGTTATGAAACTTTGTTTTGGAGAAAATATAGGTCAGTAGGTTTTAATTAATGTTTATTAACTTTAATATGTTAGTTGTTTAGCTTAAAAATTATAACAGAAAGTAATCCTTTAACATCGCTTTCAAAGGTAAAACTCTATTTGGACCAGAATTGAAAGAGATTATCTCAGACATCACTCGGGGAAAGGGCCACGCCCTTCCACAAGATAGGCCTTTCAAGGCCAAGAATAAGTCTAATTTCTCCAACATAGGTGTGTCCGGTCCACGGCGTCATCCTTACTTGTGGGATATTCTCTTCCCCAACAGGAAATGGCAAAGAGCCCAGCAAAGCTGGTCACATGATCCCTCCCAGGCTCCGCCTACCCCAGTCATTCTCTTTGCCGTTGTACAGGCAACATCTCCACGGAGATGGCTTAGAGTTTTTTAGTGTTTAACTGTAGTTTTTCATTATTCAATCAAGAGTTTGTTATTTTCAAATAGTGCTGGTATGTACTATTTACTCAGAAACAGAAATGAGATGAAGAATTCTGTTTGTATGAGGAAAATGATTTTAGCAACCGTAACTAAAATCCATGGCTGTTCCACACAGGACTGTTGAGAGCAATTAACTTCAGTTGGGGGAACAGTGTGCAGTCTCTTGCTGCTTGAGGTATGACACATTCTAACAAGACGATGTAATGCTGGAAGCTGTCATTTTCCCTATGGGATCCGGTAAGCCATGTTTATTACGATCGTAAATAAGGGCTTCACAAGGGCTTATTTAGACTGTAGACTTTTCTGGGCTAAATCGATCATTATTAACACATATTTAGCCTTGAGGAATCATTTTATCTGGGTATTTTGATATAATAATATCGGCAGGCACTGTATTAGACACCTTATTTCTTAGGGGCTTTCCCAAAGCATAAGCAGAGTCTCATTTTCGCGCCGGTGTGGCGCACTTGTTTTTGAGAGGCATGGCATGCAGTCGCATGTGAGAGGAGCTCTGATACTTAGAAAAGACTTTCTGAAGGCGTCATTTGGTATCGTATTCCCCTTTGGGTTTGGTTGGTTCTCAGCAAAGCAGATACCAGGGACTGTAAAGGGGTTAAAGCTTAAAACGGCTGCTCCGTTCCGTTATTTTAAGGGTTAAAGCTTCCAAATTTGGTGTGCAATATTTTTAAGGCTTTAAGACACTGTGGTGAAAATTTGGTGAATTTTGAACAATTCCTTCATGTTTTTTCGCAATTGCAGTAATAAAGTGTGTTCAGTTTAAAATTTAAAGTGACAGTAACGGTTTTATTTTAAAACGTTTTTTGTACTTTCTTATCAAGTTTATGCCTGTTTAACATGTCTGAACTACCAGATAGACTGTGTTCTGAATGTGGGGAAGCCAGAATTCCTATTCATTTAAATAAATGTGATTTATGTGATAATGACAATGATGACCCAAGATGATTCCTCAAGTGAGGGGAGTAAGCATGGTACTGCATCATTCCCTCCTTCGTCTACACGAGTCTTGCCCACTCAGGAGGCCCCTAGTACATCTAGCGCGCCAATACTCCTTACTATGCAACAATTAACGGCTGTAATGGATAATTCTGTCAAAAACATTTTAGCCAAAATGAACCCTTGTCAGCGTAAGCGTGGCTGCTCTGTTTAGTTACTGAAGAGCATGACGACGCTGATATTAATATCTCTGAAGGGCCCCTAACCCAATCTGAGGGGGCCAGGGAAGGTTTGTCTGAGGGAGAAATTACTGATTCAGGGAACATTTCTCATCAGGCTGAATCTGATGTGATTACATTTAAATTTAAGTTGGAACATCTCCGCATTTTGCTTAAGGAGGTATTATCCACTCTGGATGATTGTGAAAATTTGGTCATCCCAGAGAAACTATGTAAACATGGACAAGTTCCTAGAGGTGCCGGGGCTCCCAGAAGCTTTCCTAATACCCAAGCGGGTGGCGGACATTGTTAATAAAGAATGGGAAAGGCCCGGTATTCCTTTCGTCCCTCCCCCCCATATTTAAAAAATTGTTTCTATGGTCGAACCCAGAAAGGACTTATGGCAGTCAGTCCCCAAGGTCGAGGGAGCGGTTTCTACTTTAAACAAACGCACCCACTATACCCATAGAGGATAGTTGTGCTTTCAAAGATCCTATGGATAAAAAATTAGAAGGTTTGCTTAAAAAGATGTTTTGTTCAGCCGGGTTACCTTCTACAACCCATTTCATGGCATTGTCCCTGTCACTACAGCCGCATATTTCTGGTTGATGAACTGATAAAGGTGCTCGATAGTGATTCTCCTCCTTATGAGGAAGATTATGGACAGAATCAATGCTCTCAAATTGGCTAATTCTTTCACTCTAGACGCCACTTTGCAATTGGCTAGGTTAGCGGCTAAGAATTCTGGGTTTGCTATTGTGGCGCGCAGAGCGCTTTGTTGAAATCTGGCGGCTGATGCGTCTTCCCAAGAACAAGCTACTAAAACATTCCTTTCAAGGGAAAACGCTGTTTGGCCCTGACTTGAAAGAGATTATCTCGATATCTCTGGGGTAAGGGCACGCCCTTCCTCAGGATCGGCCTTTCAAGGCAAAAAATAGACCTAATTTCGTCCCTTTCGTAAAAACGGACCAGCCCAAAGTGCTACGTCCTCTAAGCAAGAGGGTAATACTTCTCAGCCAAGCCAGCTTGGAGAACCAATGCAAGGCTGGAACAAGGGAAAGCAGGCAAGAAACCTGCCACTGCTACCAAGACAGCATGAAATATTGGCCCCCGATCCGGGACCGGATCTGGGGGGGGCAGGACTCTCTCTCTTCGCTCAGGCTTGGGCAAGAGATGTTCTGGATCCTTGGGCGCTAGAAATAGTCTCCCAGGTTATCTTCTGGAATTCAAGGGACTTCCCCCCAAGGGGAGGTTCCACAGGTCTCAGTTGTCTTCAGACCACTTAAAAAGACAGGCGTTCTTACATTGTGTAGAAGACCTGTTAAAAATGGGAGTGATTCATCCTGTTCCATTAAGAGAACAAGGGATGGGGTTCTACTCCAATCTGTTCATAGTTCCCAAAAAAGAGGGAACGTTCAGACCAATCTTAGATCTCAAGATCTTAAACAAATTTCTAAAGGTCCCATCGTTCAAGATGGAAACCATTCGAACTACTCCTTCCTTCCATCCAGGAAGGTCAATTCATGCCACGGTGGATTTAAAGGATGCGTATCTACATATTCCTATCCACAAGGAACATCATCGGTTCCTTAAGGTTTGCATTTCCTGGACAAACATTACCAGTTTGTGGCGCTTCCTTTCGGATTAGCCACTGCTCCAAGGATTTTCACAAAGGTACTAGGGTCCCTTCTAGCGGTGCTAAGACCAAGGGGCATTGCAAGTAGTACCTTACCTGGACGACATTCTGATTCAAGCGTCGTCCCTCCCTCGAGCAAAGGCTCACAGGCACATCGTCCTGCCTTTCTCAGATCTCACGGCTGGATAGTGACGTGGAAAAGAGTTCTCTATCACCGTCAACAAGGGTTCCCTTCTTGGGAACAATTATAGACTCCTCAGAAATGAGGATTTTTCTAACAGAGGCCAGAAAACAAAACTTCTGGACTCTTGTCGGATACTTCATTCCGTTCCTCTTCCTTCCGTAGCTCAGTGCATGGAAGTGATCGGGTTGATGGTAGCGGCAATGGACATAGTTCCTTTTGCGCGCATTCATCTAAGACCATTACAACTGTGCATGCTCAGTCAGTGGAATGGGGACTATACAGACTTGTCTCCAAAGATACAAGTAAATCAGAGGACCAGAGACTCACTCCGTTGGTGGCTGTCCCTGGACACCTGTCACAAGGGATGACATTCCGCAGACCAGAGTGGGTCATTGTCACGACCGACGCCAGTCTGATGGGCTGGGGCGCGGTCTGGGGATCCCTGAAAGCTCAGGGTCTTTGGTCTCGGGAAGAATCTCTTCTACCGATAAATATTCTGGAACTGAGAGCGATATTCAATGCTCTCAAGGCTTGGCCTCAGCTAGCGAGGACCAAGTTCATACGGTTTCAATCAGACAACATGACGACTGTTGCGTACATCAACCATCAGGGGGGAACAAGGAGTTCCCTAGCGATGGAAGAAGTGACCAAGATTATTCTATGGGCGGAGGCTCACTCCTGCCACCTGTCTGCTATCCACATCCCGGGGAGTGGAAAATTGGGAAGCGGATATTTCTGAGTCGTCAGACATTGCATCCGGGGGAGTGGGAACTCCATCCGGAAATCTTTGCCCAAGTCACTCAGCTGTGGGGCATTCCAGACATGGATCTAATGGCCTCCCTCCGTCAGAACTTCAAAGTTCCTTGCTACGGGTCCAGATCCAGGGATCCCAAGGCGGCTCTAGTGGATGCACTAGTAGCACCTTGGACCTTCAAACTAGCTTATGTGTTCCCGCCGTTTCCTCTCATCCCCAGGCTGGTAGCCAGGATCATCAGGAGAGGGCGTCGGTGATCTTGATAGCTCCTGCGTGGCCACGCAGGACTTGGTATGCAGATCTGGTGAATATGTCATCGGCTCCACCTTGGAAGCTACCTTTGAGACGAGACCTTCTTGTTCAGGGGTCCGTTCGAACATCCCGAATCTGGTTTCACTCCAGCTGACTGCTTGGAGATTGAACGCTTGATTTTATCGAAGCGAGGTTTCTCAGATTCTGTTATCGATACTCTTGTTCAGGCCAGAAAGCCTGTAACTAGAAAGATTTACCACAAAATTTGGAAAAAATATATCTGTTGGTGTGAATCTAAAGGATTCCCTTGGGACAAGGTTAAGATTCCTAGGATTCTATCCTTCCTTCAAGAAGGATTGGAAAAAGGATTATCGGCAAGTTTCCTGAAGGACAGATTTCTGCCTTGTCGGTGTTACTCTCACAAAAAAGCTGGCAGCTGTGCCAGATGTTCAAGCCTTTGTTCAGGCTCTGGTTAGAATCAAGCCTGTTTACAAACCTTTGACTCCTCCTTGGAGTCTCAATTTAGTTCTTTCAGTTCTTCAGGGGGTTCCGTTTGAACCCTTACATCCGTTGATATTAAGTTATTATCTTGGAAAGTTTTGTTTTTAGTTGCTAATTTCTTCTGCTAGAAGAGTTTCAGAATTATCTGCTCTGCAGTGTTCTCCCTCCTTATCTGGTGTTCCCATGCAGATAAGGTGGTTTTACGTACTAAACCTGGTTTCTTCCAAAAGTTGTTTCTAACAAAAACATTAACCAGGAGATTATCGTACCTTCTCTAGTGTCCGAAACCAGTTTCAAAGACGGAACGTTTGTTGCACAATTTGGATGTTGTTCGCGCTCTAAAATTCTATTTAGATGCTACAAAGGATTTTAGACAAACATCTTCCTTGTTTGTTGTTTATTCAGGTAAAAGGAGAGGTCAAAAAGCAACTTCTACCTCTCTCTCTTTTGGATTAAAAGCATCATCAGATTGGCTTACGAGACTGCCGGACGGCAGCCTCCCGAAAGAATCACAGCTCATTCCCCACTAGGGCCTGTGGCTTCCACATGGGCCTTCAAGAACGAGGCTTCTGTTGATCAGATATGTAGGGCAGCGACTTGGTCTTCACTGCACACTCTTTACCAAATTTTACAAGTTTGATACTTTTGCTTCTTCTGAGGCTATTTTTGGGAGAGAAAGGTTTTGCAAGCCGTGTGCCTTCCATTTAGGTGACCTGATTTGCTCCCTCCCTTCATCCGTGTCCTAAAGCTTTGGTATTGGTTCCCACAAGTAAGGATGACGCCGTGGACCGGACACACCTATGTTGGAGAAAACAGAATTTATGTTTACCTGATAAATTTCTTTCTCCAACGGTGTGTCCGGTCCACGGCGTCGCCCTGGTTTTTTTAATCAGGTCTGATAATTTATTTTCTTTAACTACAGTCACCACGGTACCATATGTTTCTCCTATGCAAATATTCCTCCTTAACGTCGGTCGAATGACTGGGGTAGGCGGAGCCTAGGAGGGATCATGTGACCAGCTTTGCTGGGCTCTTTGCATTTCTGTTGGGAAGAGAATATCCCACAAGTAAGGATGACGCCGTGGACCGGACAACACCGTTGGAGAAAGAAATTTATCAGGTAAACATTAAATTCTGTTTTTCGTTCCTTTCGCAATTTCAGGAACGGACCGGCCTCTAATTCTGCATCCTCTAAGCAAGAGGGTAATGCCTCACAACCCAAACCAGCCTGGAAACCGATGCAAGGCTGGAACAAGGGTAAGCAGGCCAAGAAGCCTGCTGCTGCTAACAAAACAGCATGAAGGAGTAGCCCCCCGATCCAGGACCGGATCTAGTAGGGGGCAGACTCTCTCTCTTTGCTCAGGCTTGGGCAAGAGATGTTCAGGATCCCTGGGCACTAGAAATAGTTTCTCAGGGTTATCTTCTGGAATTCAGGGAACTACCCCCAAGGGGAAGGTTCCACATGTCTCACTTATCCTTAAACCAAATAAAGAGACAGGCGTTCTTACATTGTGTAGAAGACCTGTTAAAGATGGGAGTGATACACCCAGTTCCAATAAAGGAACAAGGAATGGGATTTTATTCAAATCTGTTCTTAGTTCCCAAAAAAGAGGGAACTTTCAGACCAATTTTGGATTTGAAGATCCTAAACAAATATCTCAGGGTACCATCGTTCAAGATGGAAACCATTCGAACGATTCTACCCACTATCCAGGAAGGTCAATTTATGACTACCGTGGATCTAAAGGATGCGTACCTACATATTCCTATCCACAAAGAACATCATCAGTTCCTAAGGTTCGCCTTTCTGGACAAACATTACCAGTTTGTGGCCCTCCCATTCGGGTTAGCCACTGCTCCAAGGATTTTCACAAAGGTACTAGGGTCCCTTCTAGCGGTTCTAAGACCGAGGGGCATTGCAGTAGTACCTTACTTGGACGACATTCTAATACAAGCGTCGTCCCTGTCAAAAGCAAAGGCTCATACAGACATCGTTCTGGGCTTTCTCAGATCACACGGATGGAAGGTGAACATAGAAAAAAGTTCTCTGTCTCCGTCAACAAGAGTTCCCTTCTTGGGAACAATAATAGATTCCTTAGAAATGAGGATTTTTCTGACAGAGGTCAGAAAGTCAAAACTTCTAAGCACTTGTCAAGTTCTTCATTCTATTCCACGTCCTTCCATAGCGCAGTGCATGGAAGTAGTAGGGTTGATGGTTGCAGCAATGGACATAGTTCCTTTTGCACGAATTCATCTAAGACCATTACAACTGTGCATGCTCAAACAGTGGAATGGGGACTATACAGACTTGTCTCCAATGATTCAAGTAGATCAGAAGACCAGAGATTCACTCCGTTGGTGGGTGACCCTGGACCATCTATCCCGGGGAATGAGCTTCCGCAGACCAGAGTGGGTCATTGTCACGACCGACGCCAGTCTAGTGGGCTGGGGCGCTGTCTGGGAATCCCTGAAAGCTCAGGGACTATGGTCTCGGGAAGAGTCTCTTCTCCCGATAAACATTCTGGAACTAAGAGCGATCTTCAATGCTCTCAGGGCTTGGCCTCAGCTAGCAAAGGCCAGATTCATAAGATTTCAATCAGACAACATGATGACCGTTGCGTATATCAATCATCAGGGGGGAACAAGGAGTTCCCTGGCGATGAAAGAAGTGACCAAACTAATTCAATGGGCGGAGGATCACTCCTGCCACCTATCTGCGATCCACATCCCAGGTGTGGAAAACTGGGAAGCGGATTATCTGAGTCGTCAGACATTCCATCCGGGGGAGTGGGAACTCCACCCGGAGATCTTTGCCCAACTAACTCAATTATGGGGCATTCCAGACATGGATCTGATGGCGTCTCGTCAGAACTTCAAGGTTCCTTGCTACGGGTCCAGATCCAGGGATCCCAAGGCGACTCTAGTAGATGCACTAGTAGCACTTTGGACCTTCAACCTAGCTTATGTATTTCCACCGTTTCCTCTCATTCCCAGGCTGGTAGCCAGGATCAAACAGGAGAGGGCCTTGGTGATGTTGATAGCTCCTGCGTGGCCACGCAGGACTTGGTATGCAGACCTGGTGAATATGTCATCGGTTCCACCATGGAAGCTACCTTTGAGACAGGATCTTCTTGTTCAGGGTCCATTCGAACATCCAAATCTGGTCTCCCTCCAGCTGATGGCTTGGAGATTGAACGCTTGATTCTATCAAAGCGTGGGTTTTCAGATTCTGTGATAGATACTCTGGTTCAGGCCAGAAAACCAGTAACTAGAAAGATTTACCATAAAATATGGAAAAGATATATCTGTTGGTGTGAATCCAAAGGATTCCCATGGAATAATAATAAAAATTCCTAAGATTCTCTCCTTTCTACAAGAAGGTTTGGAGAAAGGATTATCTGCAAGTTCTCTAAAGGGACAGATCTCTGCTTTATCTGTCTTACTACACAAAAGACTGGCAGCTGTGCCAGATGTTCAAGCATTTGTTCAGGCTCTGGTTAGGATCAAGCCTGTTTACAGACCTTTGACTCCTCCCTGGAGTCTAAATCTAGTTCTTTCAGTTCTTCAAGGGGTTCCGTTTGAACCTTTACATTCCATAGATATTAAGTTACTATCTTGGAAAGTTTTGTTTTTGGTTGCTATTTCTTCTGCTAGAAGAGTTTCAGAGTTATCTGCTCTGCAGTGTTCTCCGCCCTATCTGGTGTTCCATGCAGATAAGGTGGTTTTGCGTACTAAGCCTGGTTTTCTTCCAAAGGTTGTTTCTAACAAGAATATTAACCAGGAGATAGTTGTACCTTCTTTATGTCCGAATCCAGTTTCAAAGAAGGAACGTTTGTTACACAATTTGGACGTAGTCCGTGCTCTAAAATTCTATTTAGAGGCTACAAAAGATTTCAGACAAACATCTTCTTTGTTTGTTGTCTATTCTGGTAAAAGGAGAGGTCAAAAAGCGACTTCTACCTCTCTTTCCTTTTGGCTTAAAAGCATCATCCGATTGGCTTATGAGACTGCCGGACGGCAGCCTCCTGAAAGAATCACAGCTCACTCCACTAGGGCTGTGGCTTCCACATGGGCCTTCAAGAACGAGGCTTCTGTTGACCAGATATGTAAGGCAGCGACTTGGTCTTCACTGCACACTTTTGCCAAATTTTACAAATTTGATACTTTTGCTTCTTCGGAGGCTATTTTTGGGAGAAAGGTTTTGCAAGCCGTGGTGCCTTCCGTTTAGGTAACCTGATTTGCTCCCTCCCTTCATCCGTGTCCTAAAGCTTTGGTATTGGTTCCCACAAGTAAGGATGACGCCGTGGACCAGACACACCAATGTTGGAGAAAACAGAATTTATGCTTACCTGATAAATTACTTTCTCCAACGGTGTGTCTGGTCCACGGCCCGCCCTGGTTTTTTAATCAGGTCTGATGAATTATTTTCTCTAACTACAGTCACCACGGTACCATATGGTTTCTCCTATATTTTTCCTCCTGTCCGTCGGTCGAATGACTGGGGTGGGCGGAGCCTAGGAGGGACTATATGGCCAGCTTTGCTGGGACTCTTTGCCATTTCCTGTTGGGGAAGAGATATTCCCACAAGTAAGGATGATGCCGTGGACCGGACACACCGTTGGAGAAAGTAATTTATCAGGTAAGCATAAATTCTGTTTTCTCCAAGAGGGCTTGGAGAAAGGTTTATCGATAAATTCCCTAAAGGGTCAAATCTCGGCATCTGTTTTGTTACACAAACGTCTGGCAGATGTTCCAGATGTACCATCTTTTTGTCAGGCCTTGGTAAGGATCAGGTCTGTGTTCAAACCAGTTACTCCTCCGTGGAGTCTTAATTTAGTTCTCAATGTTCTTCAAGGGGCTCTGTTTGAGCCTATGCATTCCTTCGAAATTAAGTTGCTCTCTTGGAAGGTTTTATTTCTGATGGCCATCTCTTCTGCTCGGAGAATGTCAGAACTCTCGGCATTGCAGTATGAGTCTCCTTATCTTACTTTCCATGCAGATAAGGTTGTTTTGCGTACCAAACTAGGTTTTCTTCCTAAAGTTGTTTCGGATCGGAACATTAATCAGGAGATCTTTTGTTCCTTCCTTGTGTCCTAATCCTTCTTCTAAGAAGGAAAGATTTTTGCACAATTTAGACGTGGTCCGGGCTTTAAAGTTTTTTCCTACAGGCGACTAAGAACTTTCGTCAGTCTTCTTCTCTGTTTGTGGGAAACGTAAGGGACAGAAAACTACGGCTACTTCTCTTTCTTTTTGGACTGAGGAGCATCATACGTTTTTGCATATGGGACTGCTGGACAGCAGCCCCCTGAGAGAGTTGCGGCTCATCCCACGAGGGCTGTTGCTTCCTTGTGGGTTTCAAGTTTGAAGCTTCTGTGGAACAGATTTGCAAGGCTGCAACTTGGTCCTCTCTTCACACTTTTTCAAAGTTTTACAAGTTTGACACTTTTGCCTTGACTGAGGTTATTTTTGGGAGAATGGTTCTTCAAGCAGTGGTGCCTTTGGTTTAGGTTCCCTGTCTTGTCCCTCCCGTATCATCTGTGTACTCTAGCTTGGGTATTGAATCCCATTAGTAATTAAGATGATCCGTGGACTCATCGTTTCTTAAAAAATTAAAGAAAATTTATGCTTACCTGATAAATTTATTTCTTTTTTGACATGATGAGTCCACGGCCCGCCCTGTTCTTATAAGACAGGTTGTGGGTTATTGTAAACTTCAGACACCTCTGCACCTTGGCTTTTCCTTTCTCTTCCTAACTTTGGTCGAATGATTGGAGTGGGTGGGAAGGGAGGAGCTATTTAACAGCTCTGCTGTGGTGCTCTTTGCCTCCTCCTGACCAGGAGGTGAATATCCCATTATTAATTAAGATGATCCGTGGACTCATCGTGTCAAAAAAGAAATACATTTATCTGGTAAGCATAAATTTTCTTTTTCCACCATTGCCACTTCTTCCTCAAGTGGTGGCCTGCATCAAACAGGAGCAAGCTTTGGCCATTCTGATTGCTCCATTGTGGCCGCGGAGGAAGTGGTTTCGGAATCTGGTGGGGATGTCATTGTCTCCTCCATGGAGTTTGCCCTGTTGCATAGATCTGCTGGTTCAGGGTCCTTTTCTACACCAAAATCTCGATTCTCTGAGGCTGACTGCGTTGAGATTAAACGCCTAGTCTTGGCCAAGAGAGGTTTTTCTGAGAGAGTAATTGATACTCTCATCCAGGCCAGGAAGCCGATCACCCGTCCCATCTATCAGAAGGTGTGGATGACCTACTTATCCTGGTGTGAGGAACATAGATATACCTGGCACAAGGTTAGGGTATCCAGGATTCTGGCCTTTCTCCAGGATGGACTGGATAAGGGTCTTGCCGCCAGTTCCTTAAAGGGACAGATTTCGGCGTTATTGGTGCTGTTACACAAGAAGCTAGAGGAGCTTCCGGATATTCAGTCCTTTGTTCAGGCTCTGACTAGGATCAGACCTGTCTTTACAAATTTTGCTCATCCTTGGAGCTTAAATTTGGTTCTTACGGTGTTGCAGAGGGCTCGGTTTGAGCCTATGCAAGCGCTTGACATTAAGATTCTTTCCTGGAAGGTTCTATTTCTTCTGGCTATTGCATCGGCTCGCAGAGTCTCTGAGTTGGCGGCCTTGCAATCTGAGCCCCCTTACCTGTTTTTTCACCCTGATAAGGCTGTGCTTCGTATTGGGTTGGGATTCCTTCCCAAGGTGGTGTCAGATCGTAACATCAATCAGGAGATAGTAGTTCCTTCTTTGTGTTCTAACCCTTCTTCGTCTAAGGAAAGGTTACTGCATAACTTGGATGTGGTTCGAGCCTTGAAGTTTTATCTTCAGGCCACAAAAGATTTTTGACAGACTTTGTCCTTGTGCATAGGGGGCAGAGGGCCTCTTCCACTTCTCTGTCTTTTTGGTTGAGGAGCATTATCCATTTGGCCTATGAGACAGTGGGACATAAGCCTCCTCAGAGGATTACGGCTCACTCAACTAGAGCTGTGGCCTCTTCTTGGACCTTTAAGAACGAGGAGCAGATTTGTAAGGCGGCTACTTCGTCCGTTTCTCCAGTGGGCGGACCTACATTTTAATATTATTCTTCTGGCACCATTTATACCCTGATATTTCTCCTACTGTTCCTTGTTCCCTTGGCAGAATGACTGGGGGATGAGGGGAGTGGGGGAGGTATTTAAGCCTTTGGCTGGGGTGTCTGTGCCGCCTCCTGGTGGCCAGGTTCTTAATTCCCACAAGTAATGAATGAAGCAGTGGACTCTCCTCCCACAGATGGAAATGAAATTATCAGATAAGCATAATTTGTTTTTTTACATGTTTTTCTAGGTAGACTCGGGTAACAATGCAGTACTAGGAGCTAGATGGTTATTGGTGGCTACACATATATGTGTCTTGTCATTGGCTCATCAGCTAGCTCCCAGTAGTGCACTACTGCTCCTGAGCCTACCTAGATTTACTCTTTTTTTAAAGGGACATGAAACCCTAATATTTTCTTTCATTATTCGGATAAAGCCTACAGTTTTAAACATTTTTCCAATTTACTTCTATTATCAAATTTGCTTTAATCTCTTGGTATCCTTTGCTGAACGAGCAGTAATGCACTACTGGGAGTTAGCTGAACATATCTAGTCAGCCAATGACAAGAGACAAATGTGTGTAGCCACCAATCACCAGCTTGCTTTTAGTAGTATAGGGTATGTACACATTTTTCAACAAAGGATACCAAGAGAATAAAGTACATATGAAATTGGAAGTGAATTTAAAAGTGTCTTAAAATGACCTGCTCTATCTGTCATTCAAGTTTAATCTGACTTTCCTATTAATTTAAAGGGACACTGAACCCAAACTTTCTTCTTAAATGGAAAGAGTCCACAGCTGCATTCATTACTTTTGGGAATTAAGAACCTGGCCACCAGGAGGAGGCAAAGACACCCCAGCCAAAGGCTTAAATACTCCTCCCACTCAGCTCATTCCCCAGTCATTCTTTGCCTTTCGACCCAGGAGGATGGCAAAGAAGTGTCAAAATTTTAATTTTAGTTTTTTGTCTCTTATGGAGGGTAGTACGCTTTGGCATGGGACAGGAGTTTTAAGTAATCCTGTCAGTCTCTCAGTGAGGGCTTGGATGGAATTTACAGACTGGAGATGTAGGGAGAGTCTTTCTGCGAAATAATCCCGACTCAGATTAACAGCTCCTCAAGCAAGCGTTGTCAAACTTCGCTCTGCTGCCTGCTTTCTTTTTTCGAGTCCATGGCGGAGGCGATGCAATATCCGTCACACTTGAAAGGCTGTGTTCCTGTTCCACGGCGTAGATTCCGGTAAGATCATTTCATTTTACTTTATTCTCAATGTACTGTAATGTGAAAGTTTTCCCGAGAGGCTACCACCTTGCGGGTCTAACTAAATATCATAAGGGTCTCAGTGAGTCTCTTGTAGTATCTTGGAATCGAGGGTTAATATCTCCTGAGGGGGGGGTTTATAATCATGTTTATGTGATTCAACCTGCTTATGTGTGATGTTTATGGGCTCGTGACTTGGAACATTGAGGCCTTTGGTAGTGACGCGGCCTTTTGGTGGTGGCGCTTTTTTCGACTGTACGGTTCACCTTGTGTTCGGGCGTGGTTATGTTCCGTTTTCCATTTCCGCATTCCCGACTGTGTGGCAAAAGAAATGTTCTAGTCCGCAGAGGTCTGGTCATAGGAGGTGGTGAGTGCCCCAACCATTGGGGGTGTCTGGTGCCCTTTTTGTTTTTACTACTTTAGTCCATATTTATATATCCTCTATGCAGTTATGGAGGATTCTGATGCTGAGGTGGGACGAATTGTTTCAGTCCTTAGAGCCTTCAGTCATAGATGGCCGGGCAGGGGAGTTTTCCGCTGCGTCACTCTATCTGACATCTGATTTCATCAGAACTTAGAGTTTTCCTCCCCCATGTGGTGGAGGGTTGGAGGGCTTAACGCCCCTTACTGCAGTTGAGCGGTTTGGCCTTCATTTTTAGGCCTCTGGATTTGTCCTTTTGGGCTTGATCCAACAGCTTGTACAGGATAGCTGTCTAGCATCCGGAAGGTTTGCAGTTTGAAACGAGTTGTAGCTTTTGACACCTTGCGGGTGTAAGCGTAAGCTGTTTGTAGTGTATCTAGATGCAGCTCTTACTCTTTGACGTGTTCTTTTATGTCTGAGTTATAAGAGAACTGTTGGGTCTTCTTCCATTGTCTCCAGGTGAGTTGGATCTCATTTTAGGGATCTGTGTTTCCGGGTGATGGTTGTTTCCTGCGGGGACTTTGTTTAGCTCAGGGTTTTCCAGAGCTGGGTAGGCTTAGTGCCTTTCTCTTCCTTGTGTCCTCTGCTTGTGCAGAGGTGATAGGGAGACTAGTCCTGCTAGTAGGATTTTTTTGACCTTGGCTGTCCTGAGGCTCTGAGAAGTATCTTCACACGACTTCTAGCCTTGCTCCTTGGAGCTCGAGGTGGTTCCTTCTTTTGGTCGGGACTTTCGAGTTCATCTCGCTATTTGGATTCTCTGGATATGCATCCATACCCTTGTGTCTGGCTTTTTGGCCAGTTGGGGTGTCTAGTTCTAAGGTAAGGTTTGCCTGAACCACTAGGTGCCCGGACCTGTTTTTCTCCCTGAGACTTCCGGTTGCTGAAGCTTCGCTTGGCCTTTTTCCTGACCCAGTCTTGGGTGGTTTTGGAATCTTGGATCTCAGGGCTGGTCGGCATGTTCCACAGTAGTGGGAACTGGGGCTATGTCCTTGCTCCATCTACCTAACCTGGTCATGGTTGGCCAGGATTTTGGAGTATTTTTTGCCACAGAGTGACCCATGTCATCTGGTGGTTAGCCGTGTGGCTTGAGCCTCAAGGGTGGTTGGTTTATACCCAGCTGCTGGCGTTGGATGTCCAATTTCTAGTGCGCCTTAGGGTTGCATTCCCCTGGTCAGCTTGCTAGTGTTCCTGTGGATTCCCTGCTCTGCAGGCGAATGGGTTGACTGTGCCTCTGCTTGCCAAGCTACTTGTAGGGGGGTGCTTTTCTAGGACATCTGTGTTGGGAAATTCTCTTCCCATTAGCCGGTGACTGCTGGCCTTGAGGACTGTTGGTGCCCTTTCCGGCATCATCCCTTTTTTTAGGGGATATTCTCCCTATGGGGCTTCTCCTGAATGGTAGGCGGAAAGGTGGGATTGGTTCCCCCAGGGGTCTTGCTGGCTCCAAATAGACTTGTTGGGCCTTTATTTTGATAGATCCTTAGGTCTATGGCCTTGTCTGTTTTCAGAGTTGGGTTGTACTTGTACTCTGTGGGGATGGCTGTGCTATCCTTACGCTCGTTCCTGTACCTGTTTTGGGATTCTTTTGTTCCCCTGTTTTGGATCCCTGAGGCTGGGTTGGTCCAGCTGGCTGTGGGTCTGCAGGTCAGGATAGCCGAGCGGTCTATGGAGCTGCGTTCGGTCGCAGTCTCCTCTTGATGTGTGAGCTTTGTTGAGTCTATCCTGTTAGATTAGTCTGCTAGGGAATAGATTTTCCTTTCAACTGGCTCCATTGATTTCAGAAGAGAGTTTACTCTTCCTTCGGGTTCTGAGGGTATACTCTCCTTCTCGGGGGGCCTCGATTGAGGTTTTGTGTTCTTCTTTTCAGGGACCTGTGTGTAGGTCCGGTGACTTAGGTTTCCTGGAGCGTGCCCTCTGTCTAGGGGTTGCTTTTGCGGTCTGTTTCTTACTTGACTGCTTCTTCTTTCTCACAAGTATCCTCTGTGTCGTCCTGTTATGGACTCTGTGTTCTCAAACTTGGTTTTTCTCACCTGGGTGTATTACACACTTTTTCATGGTCGAATGCCTTGGTATTCTTGACACTGGGAGGACTTTGCCTCTTTAGTTGCAATCTGTGCTTGCAGGTTGTGGGAGAGACGTCTGATCTGTCTCTGTGCCCGGTCTTATCCCGGGTTTCGCTTGGTATAGGCGTGGCCTCCTTTCCCTGTTGGGCCCCTTTGGGGTCTCTGTGAGCTGGACTCACTCGTGGAGGTGTTCTTTTTTGTATTAGGGGACCTTTCTGTTTCCTTGGTTCTCCTTTTCCTTGTTCCATTGGGGGTTTCGGCTGGTGTCTCCTTCATTTGTGGAGATGAGCGGTGGAGGACTGTTTGTTGGGCGACGGTGTCTCCTGGAGGACTGTTAGCTCAGTCGAGTCCGTTTGCGGTCTCTAGTTTGGCTTCTGGACTAACTGTGAGTTAGTGTCATTGGGGCTTTGCCTCTTAACATTTTCTTGGCTTCCGACGAAGTGTTTTTTTTTATTGGGTAGAGATTCTGGCTTGGTGCCCCCAGTATGGGCCACCATTGTACCCTCCCGTCTTGGCATTCAGTGTCCTCTATAGCTTGGGTATTGTTTTCCCAAAAGTAATGAATGCAGCTGTGGACTCTTTCCATTTAAGAAAAAAAACATAAATTATGCTTACCTGATAATTTCCTTTTCTTCTGATGGAAAGAGTCCACAGCTGCAGTATTTACTGTACCCTCTGTATAGCGCTGCAGTATTTACTGTACCCTCTGTATAGCGCTGCAGTATTTACTGTACCCCCTGTATAGCGCTGCAGTATTTACTGTACCCCCTGTATAGCGCTGCAGTATTTACTGTACCCCTGTATAGCGCATTATTAAAAAAGACAATAATAATAACAGATG
Organism: Bombina bombina; assembly: GCF_027579735.1. NCBI lineage: Eukaryota > Metazoa > Chordata > Amphibia > Anura > Bombinatoridae > Bombina > Bombina bombina. The sequence goes on along the minus strand of NC_069505.1, from coordinate 237,157,188 downwards.
AAATATGTGGCCACTCACCTTTGTTTTCGCCGTGTTCACCCGTAATTTTATGTGGGGCGTCCTTATTATCTTCTTGTACCTTTCACCCTGATATTTCTTCTACTGGTCCTTGTTCCTCGGCTGAATGACTAGGGGAGTGGGAGGAGTATTTAAGCCTTTGGCTGGGGTGTCTTTGTCTCCTCCTGGTGGCCAGGTTCTTAATTCCCAAAAGTAATGAATGCAGCTATGGGGCTGCCTTACTGAGCTTTTCATTTCGCGATCGCAGGTGTTAGTTTTTTTTTTAGCCCGCTCTCCCCATTGATGTCTATGGGGAAAGCGTGCACGAGCACGTCAAAACAACGCTTGTATTGTGTGCAGTATGGAGCTCAACGCAAGCCAGCTGTTTTGAAACTTGTAATGGCTGCGCTATAGGGGGTTAAATAACGCAACTTTTGTTGCGTTCGTTAAAAACCCTATATCGCACAAAACTCGTAATTTACCTATTAGTTTTTCTGTCTTTTAAAGAAACAAATGAACAAATCAATTTTATATTCTGTTTTTTATTTGAACCCAATTTTTTTCTTTTGTGATTCAGATAGAGCAGCAATTTTATGCGACTTTCTAATTTACTCATATTATCAAATTTCTTCATTCTCTTGGTATCTTTATTTGAAAAGCAAGAATGTAAGTTTAGGTGCCGGCCCATTTTTGGTGAACAACCTGGGTTGTCCTTGCTGATTGAACAGCACCAATAAACAAGTGCTGTCCATGGTTCTGCACCAACAATTTGCTGGCTCGTTAGCATAGATGCCTTCTTTTTCAAATAAAGATAGCAAGAGAATGAAGAAAAAATGATAATAGGAGTAAATTAGAAAGTTGCTTAAAATTGCTGCTCTATCTGAATCATGAAAGAAAAAATTTGGGTTCAGTG